>NC_058082.1:371472372-371736599 GCF_014858855.1 Bufo gargarizans | reverse complement strand
CCCAAACAGTAATAGTACCCAGGCTGCCCACACAGTAATGGTGTCTTCTAAATGCCTCCTAAATTCAATATCTCAACAATATAATCTCCTTTGTGCCCCCACATTGCAATAATGCCACGTTTTATGCCCCCCATTGTTATATTGCCCCTATTATGTCCCCATGTTATTATATTCCTATTTTGTGCCCTCTCAATATAACAATGTCCCCCTTTATGCCCTTCAATTTATTTCCTCCTTTTGTGCACCCACATTGTAATAATGCCCCCCTTTTGTGCCCAAACAATATAAAATGTCCCACCTTTGAGTCCCCCAATATAAAGATCACCTTTGTGCTCCTACATTGTAATTATGTCCCTTTTCTGTACCCCTTGTTGTTATAATTTTCCATTTTAGTGCCCACACAATATGATAATGCCCCGTTTCCTTTTGTACCCCCACAATAATGTCCTCTTTATCCTCCCACAGTATTATCATGTCCCCATTTTGTGTTCCCACAATACAAAAAGTCCCACCTTTGTGCCCCTCAATATAATTGCAGTGACATAGAAGATCACTGCTAAAAGTGATTCGAGATTACGTAATTTATTTCAGGGGGAACATACTGCAGAGGCTTACTGTGTTGAGTTTAGGAGATGGGCTACTGAATCAGAGTGGAATGATCCGCGTTGCATAGTCAGTTTTGTCAGGGGTTATCTGAAAGATTGAAGGATGCCCTTGCTTTTCATGAATACCCTGACTCTTTGGAGAACGCCATGTCTTTAGCAGTTCGGCTAGATAGACGTATTAGAGAAAGGTGTAGGGTTCCCTCTGCGCAAGGGATCCCTTCTGTGAGGGGTTTTGTCTTGACTGCCTCCCCGGGTGATGTTACAGGTAACTCTGGGGTAGCGGAGGAACCCATGCAGTTGGGTCAGGTTTCTTGCCATTAGAGACTTTAGGAAATTGCACAAACTATGTTACTATTGTGGAAAGAGTGGTCATTTTATTTTTGCTTGTCCTTATTTTAAACCGCAGGTGGAAGAGAAAAAGAAAAAAAAAACTTCCCTGACACTTGGTAGCATGAATGGTGTGGTGGAGCAGGCAGGTATGCAAGCTCCCTACAGTACCCGTTTTCTCCTTCCAGCTATGGTGGCGCTAGAGTCAAGGACATTTTTTGTTGAAGTATTCCTTGATTGTGGTGCTGGGGTAAACCTAATTGACTTTATTTTCCTTCAAAATCTAGAACTAAGTACTTGCACTTTAGAGAATGAGATTCGAGTTTTTGCAATTGATTCTTCCCCTCTTTCTCAAAGGAGCCTTACTCACATTGTTCATGGTATTCACTTAAGGGTGGGTGATTCACATGTTGAGATTATTTCTTATTTTGTCATGAAGAATTTGCCAGCTCCTATAGTTTTGGGGTTGCCATGGTTGACTAAACATAACCCAATTACTGACTTGCAAGCGAGACAAATCATTGGTTGGAGTGAGTTTTGTTCGGATAATTGTCTTGGCACATCTATCTCTGGTGTGTCCATTATGGCTTTACCTCAGTATCTCTCAGATTTTGTGGATGTCTTTTTGGAGGGTGGGGCTCAGGAATTGCCTCCTCATCGAGACTATGATTGTCCAGTTAATCTCATCCCGGGGGCTAAGTTGCAAAAGTCTCGGCTTTACAACCTCTCTCAACCCGAAAGAGAGGTCATGCGAAAGTATATCGCCGAGAGTTTGGCAAAAGGTCATATTTGGCCATCTAAGTCTCCGGTGGCAGTAGGTTTGTTCTTTGTAAAGAAAAAGGATGGATCACTGAGACCGCGTTTGGATTTCCGGGAATTGAACCGTATTACGTTCCAGGATCCATATCCCCTGCCTTTGATCTCTGACCTTTTTGATCAGATTGTTGGAGCCAAGGTGTTCTCCAAGTTGGATTTGAGAGGGTCCTACAATCTGGGATGAGGGAGGGGGATGAGTGGAAAAGGGCCTTCAATGCGCACAAGGGTCATTTTGAGAACCTGGTTATGCCTTTTGGGTTGACGAACGCGCCAGCAGTATTTCAGCGATTCGTCAATGACATTTTTCATCATTTTGTGGGGAGGTTCGTAGCAATTTACCTGGATGACATTTTACTTTATTCTCCTGATCTGAAGACCCATCAGGATCATGTGAGACAGGTTTTGACGATCCTTCGGGAGAATAAGTTATATGCCAAATTGGAGAAATGTTTGTTTGCGGTGCAAGAGCTTCCGTTCTTGGGATATCTGCTTTCTGATTCTGGTTTTCATATGGACCCCGAAAAGGTCTGGGCAGTTCTGGAATGGGACCGACCTGTGAATCATAAAACTTTGATGCGGTTCTTGGGGTTTACGAATTATTATAGAAAATCTATTTCAAACTATTCTACCATAGTAAAACCTCTCACTGATATGACTAAGAAGGGCGCCGATGTCTCTGTCTGGTCAGATGAGGCATTGCAGGCCTTTTTGGCTATTAAGGAGCGTTTTGCGTCTGCTCCCATTCTGGTGCAGCCGGATGTGTCTCAGCCATTCGTAGTGGAGGTTGATGCATCAGAAGTGGGGGTTGGAGCGGTGCTGTCACAGGGTTCATCCCCTGGCAAGTGGGTCCCGTGTGCCTTTTTCTCCAAGAAGCTCTCAGTCGCCGAGAGGAATTATGATGTTGGAGATAGAGTTGTTGGCTATCAAGTTGGCCTTGGAGGAATGGTCGTCACTGGTTGGAGTCTCACCCCATTACGGTATATACAGACCATAAAAATTTGGCTTACCTGCAATCTGCCAAGCGTCTGAACCGTAGACAGGCCAGATGGTCACTGTTTTTTACCAGGTTCAATTTGGTGGTTACCTTTCGTCCCAGGGGTTAAGAACGTCAAGGCAAATGCCTTGTCTCGCAGCTTTCCTGGGGGTGGTGATTGAGAGGATCCTGTGCCGATTTTAGCGGATGGGGTGGTGGTCTCCGCTCTGTACCCAGAATTGGAGATGGAGGTGTTGGGTGCCCAGGAGGGGGCTCCTGGTTCTTCTCCCCCAGGGAGGGTGTTTGTTCCTGAGGGCCTGCGATACAAGGTGTTCAAGGAACATCACGATACTGTCCTTGCTGGACATCCTGTTGGTAAGTCCACCTGGGATCTGGTGTCCCGGAGGTTCTGGTGGCCAGGGTTACGTAAGAGCATTGAGAATTACGTGACAGCTTGTGAAACCTGTGCTTGGTCAAAGGTTGCTCATACTCGACCGGCTGGTTCACTTCTTCCATTGTCTATTCTGTCTTGTCCTTGGACGCACTTGTCTATGGACTTTATTACGGATCTGCCGAGTTCCTCCGGGAGAACAGTGATTTTGGTGGTAGTTGACTGTTTTAGTAAAATGGCTCACTTTATATCATTAACTAGTCTGCCTAACGCCAAGACTCTTGCGCAGATTTTTGCGGATAATATTGTGAAATTGCATTGTATTCCTTCGGATGTGGTCTCTGATAGGGGCACGCAGTTTGTCTTCAGGTTTTGGAGGGCGTTCTGCTCTCGGTTTGGCATTCAACTTTCATTCTCTTTGGCTTTTCTTCCGCAGTTCAATGGTCAGACTAAGCGTAATAATCAAAACCTGGAGACCTAATTGAGGTACTTTGTGGCTGAGAATGAGGAGGACTGGTCCTCATTCTTGTCCCTAGCAGAGTTTGTGTTGAATAACCGTAGGCAGGAGTCTACGGGTAAGTCGCCATTTTTGGGCGCATATGGTTTTCATCCTCAGTTTGGTACCTTTTCTGGGACTGGTTCCTCTGGGATGCCAGAGGAGGAGAGATTCTCTTCTGCCTTATCCTCCATCTGGCGGAGGATCCAAGGGAATTTGGAGAAGATGGGTGAGAGGTATAAACGAATGGCTGGTAAGAGACATGTGACTGGTCCGGACCTGTGTGTGGGTGATCTGGTGTGGTTTTCCACTAAAAATATCAAATTGAGAGTGCCATCTTGGAAACTGGGTCCAAGATTTATTGGTCCGTACAAAATATCTGCGGTGATCAATCCTGTAGCATTTCGGCTGGATCTTCCGCAGACTTGGAGGATCCATGATGTGTTCCACAGGTCTTTACTGAAAAAATACGTGAGACCGGTGGAACCATCGCCATTGCCTCCTCCTCCTGTTCTAGTTGAGGGAGACTTGGAGTTCGAGATCTCCAGGATTCTCGACTCTAGAAATCTTCAGGGTTCCCTTCAGTACCTGGTGCACTGGAGGGGATACGGCCCTGAGGAGAGGATGTGGGTTCCGGCGCTGGATGTCAACGCCAGCCGACTGGTGAGGGCTCCGGAGGTTACCCGTAGAAGGGGGGTACTGTCATGTCCTGCTCTGACTATGTGCGGAGGTCGGCCGGAATAGCAGCACGTGTTTAGAATTTAGTTTTGGAGCCGTGCTGGATCCACCTCCCATCAGGTGCACTGGGTGGGGTCATTAGTTTAAATAGCACTCCACCCCAGTGTTCTGAGCGGGTTGTAGACATCACTTTGGTCTTGAAAGCAAGGACGGTTGGTTGTCAGTTCCAGCTCATAAAAGATAAGTGTGATTTCAAGATTTGTTGTTTGCTGTCTTGGTTGTTTTTGTGTCATCTTTCCCATCCAGGTTCTGTGCGAGCAGGCTGCTCCTATTTCCCCTCCTCACCATCTCAGGGAATCTAGGGTGTTTCAGCCCAGGCACGGGGACACATCATTCCTACCACCAAGGTCTGAATGTGGACTGAGCAGTGCAGGGAGAGAGGCCAGGGATTAGCTAGGAGGTGACCCTTCCCCTGCTTCTCGCCTAGAGCCTGGTTGTTGTTTTTTCTGTGAGTCTGAGTGCACGTCTGTCGTGACAAAGGGTCATTGAAAAGGGTCTAGGCAGAAACCCTTCTGTCCTGTGTGGGGGCCTGGTTTGATCCCTGCTATGGGGAGAACAGGCATCCACAGAAGGTTAAGAACCATCAAGGCTGTGCCTGGAAAGACCGTATAGTAGAGTGGCCCAGAGGGACACTACCACTCCTACATTCCTTTTGCTAGCTGGTGTGCCGCCATTGTATTGGTTTGTAACACCACTGGCAAAGTGTAATTTTGTTTTATGCAAAAACTGTTATCTTTAGTCAGAATGGAACTTACCATTCCATTCTCCCCCCTTTTGGGCAGAAGTGGGCTAGCCCCACTTTCGACAAAGGCAGGGGTTGCAGGAAGCTGTAGTTGGTTGACAGTTGGAAGGAGACCAGACAACATGGCGCAGTAAGGGGGTGTTCTCCCCTCCTGAAGCAGGAGTCTTCTAGAGGAAGCAGCTTGCAAAGCACCCTGATTACTTGCAGTTCATAGACTGAAAATTGCAAGGGGGTCAACAGCCAAAGGCACCTCACTTAATGGTACCAGAACCTCTAAAAAGTCCAGTAACTAGAATAAATTCAGAAATTAGCAGAGAGCGAGAGAGAAAGCAAAATATTCAAGTTCACCTGCCAGTTTACCGCAAAATCTGCTGGAGACAAGACAAAGATCAGATATTGTTTGGATGACAAATTTATTCAAGTAAAACCCTTAAACTTCACTAAGTCTGGACTATACATATTTCATCAACTACAAATCCTTTGTTGCTACGGAGCCTAACCCTGCGGAGTGACAGTACCCAGGTAGGATCACCGTGACACAAACTATTAGGGCTACAACATACCACTTCGGAGTCTTTCAGAAATGGACGTCTCTAGATTCCACTCCCACCACAAAGGGGTGGGGGAAAAAGAGGAGAAAGGGCGCAAAATAGGGTAGTATGTTCAAACAGGTACTAGAATGGAGTGAGAAATAAGGGGGCTCACCTTGTAAGATTGTGCAAATGGTAGGCACAACCCTATGGAAGACTTGTGTGAATAAGACCTATTCACCAGGATTGCAGCCGCAGGGAGAGTTTCATTCGGATTGGATGTCCAGTCCCCCGAAGGATACTTGTAGCGAAAAAGAAGATCTGCTTAGGCGCAAGAACACCGGTGGAGGCGGTTGTGATCATCAAATAAAAATTCCTTCTTTATTTGAGAAAAGCGCACATGTACATTAATCAACGCATTTCGGGGATAGGTAGTTCCCCTTCATCTGGTTAAAAAGGGAGTATTACAAACATGCAGAAAAGGTAAGTATTCAAAGCATACAAACCGCCTAAAAATGCCAAAAGCATACCTGTAGGCGGTCCCTAATGGGGGGAGCCAACATCAGGTGTCATTTCCAAGACAGGATCCATAACAAGTATTCACAGTAGGGGTTATTCAAAATGGACATTTGGCATAATATTAGAAGTTTTTTTTTCCCCATAAAAACGAGCGCTTAATTCACAGAAAACAGGGAGGAGGGGGGAGGGTAAGGGAGGGGGAATAAGTCTTAATTGATTCTATAGATTGATCTCAAAGGCCTCGTTAAGGTCACAGGGATTTAAACTGTTCTCCCTACGTCTGATGTATTGTATATCTTTTCTTAAAGGGGTTATCCGAGTTATTTTTTTGTTCTTTCTATGTTCCTAACTAAGCAAATGTAACAGCTTTCCAATTCACTCACTTTATCTCCAGTGGCTGGTTTCTCAGATTTCACTGAGGGTCACATGACCTGTGATGTCAGCTTCTCTCCCTGCTCTGATAAAGGTTGGTTACAAGCCTGTGCTGGCTACGCCCCCTTCACTGCCGTCTACTCTTTGCTAGGATACTTAACCCCTTCAGCTGCACAGCTCTGCAGGCAGGGACAATTCTGGGCACTGGAGCTGATATACTAGAGAGAGCATTACACAAAAAGGTAGGGGGAAGATCCTGTGTGTATTAGCAGTGTCATTATACAGGTGGGACATATAGTCCTACACATACAACATGCTGCAGAGGCTCCCAGCAGACAGACATGTCACTCAGGGCAGCTCTTGTATTCACTCCCTTAGCAGTGTCATTATACAGCTGGGACTTGTAGTCCTACACATACAACATGCTGCAGTCTCCCAGCAGGCAGACATGTCACTCAGGGCAGCTCTTGTATTCACTCCCTTAGCAGTGTCATTATACAGCTGGGACTTGTAGTCCTACACATACAATATGCTGCAGTCTCCCAGCAGGCAGACGGGTCACTCAGGGCAGCTCTTGTATTCACTCCCTTAGCAGTGTCATTATACAGCTGGGACTTGTAGTCCTACACATACAACATGCTGCAGAGTCCCCCAGCACTCAGGGCAGCTCTTGTATTCACTCCCTTAGCAGTGTCATTATACAGCTGGGACTTGTAGTCCTACACATACAACATGCTGCAGTCTCCCAGCAGGCAGACATGTCACTCAGGGCAGCTCTTGTATTCACTCCCTTAGCAGTGTCATTATACAGCTGGGACTTGTAGTCCTACACATACAATATGCTGCAGTCTCCCAGCAGGCAGACGTGTCACTCAGGGCAGCTCTTGTATTCACTCCCTTAGCAGTGTCATTATACAGCTTGGACTTGTAGTCCTACACATACAACATGCTGCAGAGTCTCCCAGCACTCAGGGCAGCTCTTGTATCCACTCCCTTAGCAGTGTCCTTATACAGCTTGGACTTGTATTCCAACACATACAACATGCTGCTGAGTCTCCCAGCAGGCAGACATGTCACTCAGGGCAGCTCTTGTATCCACTCCCTTAGCAGTGTCATTATACAGCTTGGACTTGTAGTCCTACACATACAACATGCTGCAGAGTCTCCCAGCAGTCAGACATGTCACTCAGAGCAGCTCTTGTATCCACTTCATTAACAGTGTCATTATACAGCTGGGACTTGTAGTTCTACACATACAACATGCTGCTGAGTCTCCCAGCAGGCAGACATGTCACTCATACAAGCAGCTCTTGTATCCACTCCCTTAGTAGAACAGGGGGAGGAGCAGAGATTGTTTTTATTGCATGTAAACAAAGGCCCAGAAAAGAACCAGGGAAATGAGGAAAAATATATAATTTTTTTGCATAAAACTTGCTTAGCTCAGTTATATATCAGATTTTCAGTGCTATATTTTTTTTTCATAACTCGGACAACCCCTTTAAATGCATTGCGATTTGTTTGATTGGGGTTACAGTAAAACCAGATGGACTGCTGTCGTGATGTTCCTCTGCGTGTCTTGAAATGCTGTGCTTGAAGTACTTTTTTCAGATATTGGACTGGTGTTTATTAAATCTATTGCACAACGTTTGGATGGTGCGGCCCACATATTGTAAATGGCATGGATACTCCAGTAGGTAAATAACATGGGTGGAATCACAGTTGAAGAAACTCAAAATGGGAAAAACTTCACCGCTTTGACTGTGGAAGACTGACCTTTGGCAAATGGTCGTGCAGCAGAGGCATCTTTAGTGGCCGCATTTGAAACTGCATTTTAAAGAGGAAACATCCAGATCCTTAATAGTGCTCCCAACTGGTTTTAGTTTTCTGGGTGTTAGAATATTTTTCAGAGTTTGCGCTCTTCTGTATGTTAGACGGGGGTTCTTTAGTGAGTATAGGATCTCTTTTTAGAATGTGCCAATGTTTTTTTCAAGATTATTTGATTGTGTCATGATTTTGATTATATGTTGTAATAAAATTGCAGGAATAAAGATTATTCCTGGTGTTTTCTTCCTGTTTTTGTACGGGGATGAGGCATTGGGTAAGCCCAGAGGCTTTTTCTCTTGCGCCAGAAATAATGCTTGCTGGGTACCCCTTTTGACTGAACATCGAGACTAGTGATGAGCGGCAGGAGCAATATTTGAATTTGCGATATTTCACGAATATTCTGTAGAATATTCGTCGTATATTCGCAAATTCGAGATTATATTCTTGAATGTAAAAATCGGCAATGTAATATTCGCATAATGCACACAAAATACTGGAGAAAATGGTTGGCAAGGCAGAACATTAGAATAGCTTTATATGCAGATAGAGTGCACCACTATATTTGCACTTGCGAATTTTCGGCAATTAATGATGCACATTTTTTTGCAATACATGCAACTTGTGACATCATAGCACTATGTCTGTAGCATGTATGTATGGACAGCAGAACCTATCTGCTACACTATAGATCAATCTATATTGATGCTGTATAAGAAAAGACCTGTAATAGTGGAATAAGCTAAAAAAAAAAAAAGGACATCATTGGTATAAATTCCTTATGGTGCTTCAGGATAAGTTGGGCAAGGCAAATCTGAGTTTACACTTTTAATAGATGTTAGAGGAAGCAGCCAAAGTGGAGTTGCTCATTTAGGCCTCAGGGGGATACCGTATCTAGTGTAAATGGTGTAACACGTTCATTTGCGATATCGCCTAGGTTTGCGATATCGCCTAGGTGCTCCCCAAGGCGTATTTGCAACTCTCTCTTGGTCTTGCCTACATATTCGAGTCCGCACACGCATGTGATCTTGTAGATCACACCCCGTGTGCGGCAATTAATGATATCTTTGATATTAAAAGACCTCTGTAAATTCGTGCTGTGGAAGATTTTACCACTCTGTAGTATCTTGCATGCCACACAGCCACTGCACCTATAACAGCCATTGATCTTGCGGTCCAACCACGTGGCCCTTTTAGTGGCTGGTGTCACGGATGATCCGCGAGAATATTGAACTGTCCTCCCAATATTATCAATATTACTCTCCCTTATTGATCAGTAGGTCTATTAAACAGTATTTTTTTTTCCCCCAGAACCTACAATTTGATTACTCAGAGCGTCTCCTCCTGTGTACACAGAGAACAAAATAGTCCTTTTGTTCAAGTCAGTCAATAGATGCCGAGCAGATAACGCAATTACAGCTGGCTTCCTTAGGTTGACAAAAGAGCTTCCCTTTCTGCAGAGATATCACAGATAGGTGTGAAGACTACACCTGGGGGGAGCCATTTGGTGTCGCTGCCATAAGGGGCTTGTAAGCTAGCTTGATGCAGACAGGCCGACACCAAGGTTCTCAGATTGACACATGAATCTGAGATATGATTTTTACCTTTGTAAGAGAGACCATGCATCTTACGGACGTAAAAATTACATCATCGTGTCACTCAGAATTCACTGGACATGTACATATGACAAACATAATTCTAGGAGGTGCCCAGGTAAAGTTATGGTGTTACCCCATCATAGAACCAGGTATAATAGTTATATTTGGTATCCCTGGACTCCATATTTTGTGGGGAATGTGAATCTGTGCTCATTACTTATGTACAGCGGAGACATCCCGAGATATGCCACATACCATATTTCAGAACTGACATTCACCTCAGGAATACAGCCGGCCCCAGCAGGCGGACTCTCAATTCCCCGCCTTGATTCTGGGACCCTTTATAACAAAGACCTAGAATCTGCTAAAGGTGGTGGCAGTTAAACTACCCTGTGTGTGGTTCCGGTCCGGTCTCTCACGTGCTTACTTGTGGTCAATCGGCGGTCCAATCCCTGCGCTTTCAGCCTATCGACTGTACGGATTCAAGTTAGACTGTCAGTGTGCTGAAAGTGGCTGAGAGGCCTGTTTGCGGATTGACCACTAGGGGCGCTGTGACGGTTTTGTGACGTATTGTGGCCGCGGCGGTCGCAGTTCGTCACAGCTGGGTTATAGTGGCTGTGGACAAGCATGTCTTTGAGGCTATTGTCTCTCCTAAAAGAGATCTGCGGATAACTGTAGATGATCTCTTTAATGTCAGGATCCATCAACAAGACGGGCCAGTGTTGATGGAAAATATCCCTAATTTGTCCTGATGCTTCATCAAATGTTGCGATGAGGCGAATCTTTTTTTCTGTGTCCTTTTTCGCCTTGGGCACCAGCAGTTCAGACCGTTTTGCTGATAGTGCAGCCTGGTACGCTGGTTTTAGGACACCATTAGGATATCCTCTAGCAAGGAATCATTTTTGTAGGATCAACAAACTCTGATTTACTGGAGCAGTGGCGTCTTAGATGCAAATATTGGCTTTTCGGTATACCCTTTTATGAGAAAAGGGGTGGCCGCTGTTCCAGTGTAGTACAGAGTTTGTTGAGGTAGGCTTCCTATAAATTGTTGTGTCAAGCTCATTTGAAATGCCTCTAGATATTTTAATATCCAGAAATGCCAAGGTGTCCCTGTTTGCATCTGATGTGAAGCGTAGTCCTATTTCATTGGAGTTGAGTTTGTTCACAAACTCCAAAAAAGATTCTTCATTGCTGTTCCAGATGACGAAAATGTCATCTATGTACCGTGCCCACATTAAGATGGGCCCGGTACATGACGACATCAGATCGCCAAAGACAACTGTTGCCTCCCACCAGCCCAGGAGCAAAACGGCATAGGACAGAGCACAGGAACATCCCATTGCCGTGCCCCTGAGCTGGTTGTAGGTCCTTGGTTGAAAAGGAAAAAATTATGCGTTAGGAAAAACCTTAGCAGTTTCAGGACATATTGGTTGTGTGCCCTGCATTGGAGTCCTCTAATGTTGAGATAATACTCAACTGCCCTGAGTCCTGCCTCATGGGGGATGGAGGAATACAGGGCCTCAACATCAATACTGCCCAAGATGCTGTTATCTTCAATAGAGACATTATACATTTTTCTCAGAAGGTCCATACTGTCACGGATGTAGGATGGTAGGGATACCACGAATAGCATGAGAATGCGATCTATATATGTCCCTACATTCTGACATAAGCTGTAATACCCGAGACTATTGGGTGCCCTTGATGGGGTTAGTCCCCTTATAAATTTTTGGGAGGCTGTAAAATGTGGCAATGGTCGGGCCACTTTGGGCAGAGGAATTCAAATTCATCCTCTGAGATAATCTTCTCCCGTTTTGCCTTGTTTAGAATCCCCCTCATTTCTCCCAAAAAAGCTACAGTGGGATTATATGAAAGCACCGTGTAATTATTCCTATCAATAAGGAGTTGTTGGCACATATCAACATAGTCAATGGTATTCATTATCACAGTGTTCCCACCCTTGTCGGAGGGTTTAATAGTAATAGTGGAGTCGCTCTTCAGGGACTGTATTGCATTCCACTCTTCATCCAAATAATTGCGACTGGGAGAAGCAGATCGGATACCTGCAAGGTCCCTGCAGACCGATTGTAAGAAAACGTCCAGGCAGTAAATTTCACCTACCGATGGCATTTTCTTGCTACTACTCTTCAGAGAGGTGAAGGGGCCCTCCCCTTCCTTTTTGGCCAATTCTTCGGACAAGCCATAAAGTAATTTGACATCTTCAAGAAGATTAGGGGGGGGGGGATCCCCAAGTCCTGACACTGTCGCTTGTCTGTATTGATGAAAAATTTGTGCCATCTCAATTTTCGGATAAAAAGATGGAGGTCCTTGACCCATCCGAAAATGTCAAAGCGATGTGTCAGGACAAAGGTAAGTCCCTTGCTTAGGACTGCCATTTCTGTTGTAGTGAGGGGACAGTGTGACAGATTAATTTCCTCTGGGCCACTCCTCCCTGTATATTCGGTCAGTTTCTCAGTGGGTATGGTTGGTTTGCTCTAAAAAATCTGAAGGCTGTCCTGTAGAGTAACCTCTTCCCCTACCACCACGTCCCCTCCCTCTCATCTAGGTGTTTTTAAACTTTAAACTTACTACGGTTTGGTCTGTTAGTCGTTTTACAATCACTATTCGAGATGTCAGTCTCTGAGGTTGACACCTTGGAGGCAGTATCCTTATTGACTACCTTCTCTTTCAGAACACAGTATGCTTTATTTTCTTAAAATTCTGCCAAGTCTCGGTTAAATTGCCGGTGTTTTATCTCACACAGATAGTATTGATATTTTTCCACAGTGGTCTGGAGTATTTTCTCCTTATTCACTAAATCCGGGTCTGAAGAGAAGGATTTCTTCTTCCAATAACAATTTCGTAAATTGCAGCGAGCTTGAGGTGGCAAGCTGTTCCCACCGGGAATTAAATCCTGTACTTCTCTGTTTAGGGACCGGGACCAAGGAGATTCTCAGACCACGCGGAACTATGCCGTGTTTAATGTCATTTTCCAGACTCTGGACTTCTCACCAAATTGAAATATGTTCTTTATAGAGTTTATTAAGCACCTTAAACACAGTTAAAAGAGGGGGTAAATTGCTTCTGAACGTATGTTTTTTCTGAGAAAACCTCTTTTGCCTCATCCAACCAAGAGTCAGTGTTAAAGCCACAAGTCAAGAAACCCTCCATACCATTGATTGCTATAACGTGAAAAAATATATCCCTCAAAATACATGGAAATATCAAATGTGTTTGTGAATACAGTTTTCCACAATCCCGCACTCAGGGGATTTATTGGAAACGGAAACAACCGTGTCCACACTTATACATTCAGTGTGAGACACTGTAAGGTGACAAGAGCCGGCATGCACTAGCATCTTAGGTACACAAATGTAAGGTAACAATGGCCGATGTGCACTAGCACCTTAGGTACACAATAAACAATGAAGAGACAAAATATGACAGTGTATACTTAATGCACGGCAGCATCAAAAAAGCGACAAAGATTTGGTGCAAAAAAACATCATGCAAGATAGTACACAGCAGCACTTGTATCAAAAAAGGTGTATGGCGGCACCAATGAAACAGGTAGAGGTACAGGTACGCCCTGATGTCCTGGTACTTAAGGTCACTGGGCGTACCTGTACGCCCTGTGTATTCCTCATCATAGCCGCGCGGCGGGCAGTGATCGGAACTGGGTGCCTGCTGAAATCAATCAGGAGGCATCCCGGGTCAATGCCTAGGGGGTCCTGTGACCCCTCCGTATCGGTGATCTCTGCGGATTAACCCCTTCTATACCGCTACCGCGGCATAGAAGGGGTTTGTGTTTGAGGGAGCCCATCGAGTCCCTGTGCTGCTGTGGCGGGTACTCAATGTCTCAGAAGGCAGCCCAATACCATGCAGAGGCTGCCAAATGCCTTGCACAGCATCAGGAACTGCCTTCTACAGGAACCGAGAAGATCCAGCCTCAGGCTGGGTGTCATGGTCTTACCTCCTTGCTGTTCCCTTCGTTTGACATGTGCTGGCGGCCATCTTGGTTTCTGGGTTTTCTTGTAGCCTCCCACCCTGCGGCTCCTCCTTCCCACTGGGAGGAGCTGGATGCCCAGCTCATATATATAGGAGGTCTGTGGCTTCAGTTCCTTGCTTGGTCCTCCTGTGTTCACATGCTTCCAAGACTGCTGCTGCTTCTGGTTCCTGATCCTGGCCTCGTCTGACTACCCCGTTGGTTCCTGATTCCGGCTTCGTCTGACTACCCCGTTGGTTCCTGATTCCGGCTTCGTCTGACTACCCCGTTGGTTCCTGTTCCTGGCTTCGTCTGACTACCCTTCTGGTTCCTGACCTCTGTCTCCGCAAGACCCTGCTTCGGTTTAGCCATCCGTTCGGACTTTGCTTACGGCTTGCTCTTCAATAAAACCTTCTTATTTTCCACTTATCTCTTGTTGTACGTCTGGTTCATGGTTCCATGACACTGGGTCTCCTAGGCAACCTGTTTGTGTACTACTCACTGTAGTACACAAACAGGTAATGCATTGCAATACAAATGTATTGTAATGCATTGCAGAGGGGATCAGACCCCCAAAAGTGAACATCAGAAATAAAGTAAAGAAAAAAAGTAAAAAAATATAATAATAGAGTAATAAAATTAATAAAGTAAAAAAGAGAAAAAATGCGCCTTTCCCCTTATTTTATAATAAAAAACTGAAAAAAATGAAACACACTTATTAGGTATCTATCTGCTCTATATAAAACCTGCTCTATAAAAATACCACATGATCTAAACTGTCAGAGGAATGTTGTAAAAAAAATACAAATAAAAAAAAAGGTGCCTAAACAGCTATTTCTTTATACCTTGCCTCACAAAAAGTGCAATATAGAGTTTCTACTCTAGGGGTGCATCAGGGGGGCTTCAAGTGGGACATAGTGTAAAAAAAAACAGTCCAGCAAAATCTGCCTTCCAAAAACTGTATGGCATTCCTTTCCTTCTGTGCCCTGCCGTGTGCCCGTACAGCAGTTTATGACCACATATGGGGTGTTCAGGGCCATAAATATTTTGTTTGGCTGTTAATCCTTGCTTTGTAACTGAAAAATTTGATTCAAATGGAAAATCTGCCAAAAAAGTTAAATTTTGAAATTGTATCTCTATTTTCCATTAATTCTTGTGGAACACCTAAAGGGTTAACAACGTTTGTAAAATCAGTTTTGAATACCTTGAGGGGTGTAGTTTGTAAAATGGATTCATTTTTGGGTGGTTTCTATTATGTAAGCCTCACAAAGTGACTTCAGACCTGAACTGGTCCTGAAAAAGTGGGTTTTAGAAATTTTCTGAAAAATTTGAAGATTTGCTTCTAAACTTCTAAGCCTTGTAACATCCCCCAAAAATAAAATGGCATTCCCAAAATGATCCAAACATGAAGTAGACATATGGGGAATGTAAAATAATAACTATTTTTGGAGGTATTACTATCTATTATAAAATTTGAGAAATTGAAATTTGGAAATTTTACTATTTTTTCTAAGGTTTGGGTTTGTTTTTTTTATAAATAAAAGATTTTTTTTTACCCCAGTTTGCCAGTGTCATGAAGTACAATATGTGAATATGTGATGAAAAAACAATCTCAGAATGGCCTGGATAAGTAAAAGCGTTTTAAAGTTATTCACACATAAAGTGACACTGGTCAGATTTGCAAAACATGACCTGGTCCCTAAGGTGAAATATGGCCGTGTCCTCAAAGGGTTAAGGACCGAAACATGAGGGTCCAAACGCGTAGATTGTATTCTTGCATATGAGGATTGGAAAGTTTTTACCACATCAATAAAGTGTCTCCTGTTGTCAAACAGCTGGATTTTTTCATCGATTTTGTTACAAATCCAAAATATATGTTTTTTACCATTATTTTATAGTTTCCTATTCATCTATTCAACCATTTATATTACCTATTCCCCTAGCTATAGAACAATGAAATCAATCCTCCATATAGCTTTCTAATGTATATTTCCATATTCACTTGTGGCCATGTCTAATAATCTTTTAAGTCTTAATGCATAGACCAAAAGATTAAATCAGCCCTTCCTATGCATTTAATGCGTTTTTACCTATGATTATATTTAATAACCTTCTAATGTTTTAGTGCCCAGGGCTATCTATATCCCTAGCAGCCAGACAAATATCCATTTCTTTATGCTCCTATTTTATCCTGAGGCATTTCCTGACAGCAGCGCTCCCCATACCCACGCGACTCACCTTCTGTTTACCACCTAGTGCAACCCAACACCCGCATCTCCTAGCAGAAGAATGATATAGTGTACGCATCCTGGTAGCCCTGGTGACAGGTCACATGACCACAGATCTAGTGATCATGTGACCCTCTCCCAACAATATGTGCCAAAATTACTGAATCCGCCCAATAGAAACCACACCCCATCCACAATAGCACTGGCGAGATGAGCACTCACCCACCTCCTTCCTTCACATGTACACACCATGTGACCACAGGAGATGCGATCACATGACTAATGAACATGTGACCAGGACCTAACTTTCTTTGAAACTAGTTTTTTGTGAATTAAATGCTTGTTTTTATGAAAAAAACTTCTAATATTATGACAAATGTCCATTTTGAATAACCCCTACTGTGAATACTTGTTATGAATCCTGTCTTGGAAATTACACCTGATGTTGGCTCCCACTATCAGGGACCGCCCACGGGTGTGCTTTTGGCGTTTTTGGCAGTTTTTATGCTTTAAATACCTACCTTTTATGCATGTTTGTAATACTCCCTTTTTAACCTGATGAAGGGGAACTACCTATCCGTGAAATGTGTTGCTTTAATGTACACATGTGCTTTTGTCAAATAAAGAAGGAATTTTTATTTGATCACAACCGCCTCCACCAGTGTTCTTGCGCCTAAGCAGATCCTCTTTTCCGCTACAACATACCACTTGGCATCCTAAACACTGGGACTTGATCAACCTGGGAGCTTCCTATTGCAAAAATACTGCAAGCTTATGGCAATAATGCTTTCCTGCTTTTGGAAAGGATATGTTGCTTCAGTCCCACCATACTTTGACATGGATTGGCCATCCGGATCTAAGATCTGCATCCGGCAGCTCCAGAAAAAGTTAATGAGAATGGATTTGAATGCATGTAGGTATTTGAAGAGACTGCAAGGTGTACTTAGAGAGAGAGACAGAAAGTACTACTACTGCCATTGTTGCTGCCTATACACAGTTATCGGAAAACGACTACACTGTAACATACTGTAAAACTGTGCCTATTGCTATTTGCACTTCTACTAACATATGTTCCAACCTTCCCAGATCCAGCGGGACAGTTCCCGATTTCAGAGGTATGGGATGGCTGAGGTATGTTCAGTTTTTAGCTGATTGTAATGGGGAAATAGGGAGCCATCCGTTCCCCGCTTCACCATTCCTCTCAGCTGCGGGAGCTCCACAGAAGCCGTACAATATCTGTCACACATCGGGCTGCTGGTCTGTGCAGGAGCAGCGGTGCCAGCCTGGAATCAACCTGTGGAGTCCTCTTCCACAGCAGTGCGAAGTGTGACAGTGTCCTGCTGCTGCTGGGGAGAACCGGCAGCAGAGTTGTGATCACTGGAGGAAGTGCACGTGAGTATTTACAGTTTTTTTTTACTTCCTGTGAAGAGGCACATATCTGGGCATAACTATTGTGAGGGCACATATAGGCATATGTGCTGGGGGGGCACATGGAAGCATAGCAACAGTGAGGGCACAATGTGGGCATAACCACTGTGAAGGGGGAACATGCGAGCATGGCAACTGTGAGGGGCACAATGTGGGCATAACTACTGTGAGAGGCACAATGTGGATATTACTACTATGAAGGGGACTAAGGGTGGGCATTACTACTGTGTGATAGCATAAAGAGGGGATAATGTTGGGACATTAAGGAGACTGGGTGTGTAAAGTTATGTTTTAGGTGGAGTTAGAGGCATGGCCTAGAAGAAAGAAATTGCTGCGGCTGCAGATATTATCCCTCTTACAGTTTACAAAAGTTGGGAGGTATGCTACCACTACCCCATCATCATTTCAGTAAAGAGAGATTTTAATTATTCTAATCAACAAGCCTGTTCATGGACTCCACCATCCATCTGCCTGCCTCTGTATCTGCCCTCCTGCTTTGCATCTATCCACCTAACATCAAGGGCACCTCAACCAACACCCGGCAGGAGCTCCCAAAATGTCTAGGCTATGGTCCGAGGGAAAAAAAGGGTGCGCCCTCCGTTCACTGGACTGCCCCAGGGAGGGTTGGAGTGAGGACAGCCATTGTGAAACACCAATACTCCTATTAGTGCCAATACTACCACTCTCCTCCTCCTGACACTGACATCATCAGAGTGCTCCTGGTCTCTAGTAGGCCTCAGGCTTTAACTATCCTTTGACTTACTAGAGTAAATGGCAGGGTCAGGGCTCCTGGGTCTCTGTGCAGAAATCCACTGGGGAGTGTGTGGAGAATGGGATTGGTAGTTGCAATGATGAAGGTAGCAGTGCCACAGTTCACAGTGGCAATCTTCCCTCTGGTACTACCTGGGGCCCTGCAGTGACTGTATGGTGTATCAATACTTTCCTGGTGTAGGGGCTGCCTGTTATTAGTTGGAGTGCTCTTGATGTTAAGTGTTGGTCTGGGTGCATGGCAGAAGAGCAGGTGCAATGGCCAGTGAAAGGTGGAGTCAGTAACCAGGCCAATTGGCATCAATAAATAAGTTTATCTTTATTGAAGTGCAGAGTAGGAGCAGTAGTACATCCAATAATAACTAGGCACAGTTCCAAAGCAGATACCACAGTGCAACTGTCCATACAATGCTATTAGGCATACAAATACAATAAATCTAATCATTTCACTTAATAACACAAAAATATAGCAATTCCACTTTTTTTTAGCATACAAGGAATTTATTGTATAAGCAACAACCACTGTATGTCATTGCTGTATGCCTAGTATATTGTATGGTGACTAGATGGCAGTGTTGCATTTGTGTAAGTTCCTGTTTTTGCTATGTCTTTAACAATTGAAAGAGTTCAGTGCTCGTTCTGCCACAGAGCAAAGGTCAGCAAAACTGCACGGACTGTCTGCCTGTCCTTTTGTTTAGCCTCAGAAAGTATTTCTAACAGGTTATGGGCCCAGGACATGCTACAGAAGCCCTGTATATAACACAGATTACCCCTGGATATAACCAGATACAGTGAGCTAAAGCAATTGAGTGCAGGAGACATCAACAGAAAGGCAAACAGCAGAAATGGCTGCCACCATCCTCTCAGCAAAGTTCTTCATCGCAAATCTGACAAATCAGAACTACCAATCCTGGAAATTTAAGATGAAAATGCTGCTTATAAGAGAAGGTGAGTGGAAATGTATAAATGAACCCAGACCTGCGCAGCCCACAGAGGAGTGGTTAGACAGAGATCAGAAAGCCCAGAGCACAATCTCTCTGTGCATAGACGATGATCAAATCATACATATATGTAACTGTCAAACTGCTAAAGACATGTGGGAAGGATTACAAAAAGTGCATGAAAGAGTTAATCTCAGCAATAAACTGTATTTAATCAGAAAGCTGTATCAGACTAAGCTGCAGAAAGACCAGGACATGCAGGACTATATAAGACAGACCTTAGAAATGGTGGAGAGACTGAGAGGGATTGGAGAAGATATAAAAGACTTCCATGTTGCAGCGTTATTGTTAAGTGGACTTCCTGAAAGTTATGAGACACTTGTCACAGCACTGGATGCACGTCCAGATGATGAACGGACACTGGAATATGTTAAAGGCAAGCTTGTGGATGAATACCAGCGCAAAACAGAAAGCATGAGTAATGCAAGTGTGTGTTCAGAGACTGCTTTAAAGATGAAATGCAAACATAAAAGCAGTAATGTGCAGCTAGAAAAGCGGCAATGCTTTGTGTGCAAAAAGCCAGGACACCTAAAGGCAGATTGTAGAATCTGGAAAGCTAAAATGCAAAAACAAAGTGGATTGCAACAAGCTAAGAATGTCATAGAAACAAAGGAGTATGCATTCAGATCCAAAAATGGTGTCACCTCTGTGCAAGCGTGGTGTGTGGACTCAGGTGCTACAAGCCACATGACAAATAACCGACATTTCTTCACTCAGCTTGATGAAAGCAGAACAGAAAGGATAACTACAGTAGCTAATGGACAACTCATGAAATCAGTGGGAATAGGAGATGGTTTTCTACACTGTCCTATCTCTCCAGATATCACTAGAAAGATCCATATGAGGAATGTTTTGTATGTGCCAGATCTTGACAGCAACCTTTTGTCAGTAAAGAAACTCACTAACTAAGGCAATGTAGTCACATTTCAGGGTGACAGTTGTATCATCACAAAAGGGGATTGCTTGCTTGCAAAGGCTAAAATCTGAGATGAACTATATCAGCTGAACTGCAGTTAAATTGTTAAAACAGCCAAAGAGGATAAACATTCAAACTGCATCCACACTTGGCACAGGCGATTCGGGCACAGAAATTCTGATACAATAAAGAAAACAATTTAGAATAACTATGCAAGTGGTATTAAGATTAATCCATATGATCAAATAATGATCTGCACCAGCTGTATTAAAGGAAAAATTACTAGGACACCTTCTCCCAAGCAGACCAGCAGCAAAACTCAAAAACCTCTGGACTTAATACATTCAGATCTTTGTGGTCCAATGAAAACTATAACTCCAGGAAAGAAAGAAATACTTCCTGACCTTTTTTGATGATTACTCCAGATATACCACAGTGTTTCTACTTCACAATAAGGATGAAGTGCCAGAGAAATTAGAAGAGTATCTCGCCCAAGTTAGTAATACATTTGGCAGGATGCCCAGAGTACTACGAACAGATAATGGCTCAGAATATACAAGTGGTAAAACACAAGCCATTCTCAGGAAACATGGAATTATATTTCAGACAACTGTTCTATATAACCCAAAGAAAAATGGAGTTGCAGAGAGAATGAACCGCATACTGTGTGAAAGTGGGATGAGCATGCTATTTGATCCTGATATGCCATCTACATACTGGGGAGAAGCTATCATGACTGCATGTTATCTTCAAAATCGTTTGCCAGGAAAATCAACAACAAAAACGCCAAATGAACTGTGGAACAAAAAGAAACCAGATTTAAGACACATCAGAATTTTGGGAAGTAAAGCCTATGTACAGATTCCAAAAGAAAACGTACAAAATGGGATGCATGTGCAAAAGAAGGGGTACTTGTAGGTTACAGTGAATCTCAAAAAGGATACAGGATTTTACATCAAGACACAAAAAAGGTAACAGTCATCAGAAGTGTGATTATTGATGAAAGTTCTGTGTTTAACGTTTGAGAGAAAGAATCAACATCAATCACCCAAGAGGATAAGGAAAGTGACACAGAAATAGAAATTACTGCAGAAAAATCAAAAGCTGAAACTGAACCAGAGATAGCTGTAAAGAATAAATCAAGGCAACTTGACTTACTGTAGATTTCTTGAAAACGTTTCACTCGTTCTTCCAACGAGCTTTCTCAAGTTCAGTTGCCTTGATTTATTCTTTACATGACCTGGGGAAATGAGAACCTTCACAGACATATTGAACCAGAGATGCCTTCAGTCAGAAGATCAACCAGAACCAATAAAGGTGTTCCAGCTGAACGTTTATCTTACATAGCTCGCAGAGCCGTTCAAACTGAACCAGGTTCATGGAAAGAGATGCAGAAACTGCCAATGCATGAGAAACAAATGTGCAATAAAGCCGCTGATGAAGAAATGACATCACTCAATGATCTCCAGACATGGACACTTTTAGAGCTACCTCAAGGTAAACATGCCATAGGATATAAATGGGTTTTTAAAACCAAATGTAACTCTGAAGAGAAGGTCTGTTGGTACAAGGCAAGGCTGGTTGCTAAAGGTTACTCACAGAAGTTAAGTGAGGACTATGATGCTACTTATGACAGTGTCTGTCATGCGCATAAGACATCACAATATTAAGATAGCTTTTCTTAATGGTGGTATTGAAGAAGAAATTTACATGTCTCAGCCAGAAGGATATGTGAAAAAGGGACAAGAGAACCTTGTCTGCAAGTTGCAAAAATCTCTTTGCGGCCTAAACAATCAGCTCGAGCATGGAACTTGAAGATTAATCAAGTTGTACTAAATGAAGGATTTACAAGAAGCAAAGCTGATCCGTGCATATACGCTAAACAAGTAGACGCTGAATGGATGTATCTGCTAATCTATGTGGATGACCTGATCATTGCTCACAAAAACAGCTATGAAATTGCAAAGTTAACAGGAATACTCAATAAGCACTTTGAAACTAAAGACCTAGGTGAAGTGACATATTATCTTGGAATTGACATCCAGCGTGAGAAAGATGGAAGTTTCCTGTTAAACCAGAGTGCAAAAATTTAATCTATTCTTCAGCAATTTAATATGACAAAGGCTAAAGGAACAAGCACACCTATGGATACAGCCTAGCCAAAGTTAGAAGGATAAAATGATCTTCTCACATCCAATGAACAGTACAGACAAGCAGTGGGGGCACTTCTCTACATTGCAACCACTACACATCCAATCATTGCAGCTGCCATGTCTTTTCTTTGCAGGCGAGTTGATAAACCACGTCAAAGAGACTGGAATGTAATTAAAAGAGTTATGAGATATCTGAAACAGACAAAAGACTTAAGTTTGAAACTGTCAGCAAGTGGTGACTTAAACCTCATGGGATATGTGGACTCCGATTGGGCAGGTGACCACAGCACACGCAAATCCACAAGTGGTTTCTTTTTAAAATTGGGAAACAGTCCTATATCTTCATCCAGCAAGAAACAGATATCAGTGGCATTGTCTTCTACAGAAGCTGGATACATATCTGAAGCTTATGCCAGTCAAGAAGTTGTGTGGTTACAGCAATTACTCAAGGAATTGGGGAGGCAACATCAGAACCTACCATCTTATTTGAGGACAATCAGGCTTGCATTAAGCTTGCAACAAGTGAGAAGATTAATGAAAGAACCAAGCACATCAACGTCAGACATCATTACATTCATGACTTAGTTGATCAGAAAGTTATTGTACTTGTGTATTGTGAGTCTGAAAAAATGATTGCTAATGCTTTGACAAAGCCACTCGCTAGAAACAGATTTGTGGATCTTAGATCATAAATGGGACTGACATAGATAGAAGTTGTTGAGTGGGGGTGCTAGCATACAATGTTTCTATTGTATAAGCAACAACCACTGCATGTCATTGCTGTATGCCTAGTATATTGTATGGCAGTGTTACATTTGTGTAAGTTCCTC
The DNA here is from genome assembly GCF_014858855.1 of Bufo gargarizans. Classification (NCBI taxonomy): domain Eukaryota; kingdom Metazoa; phylum Chordata; class Amphibia; order Anura; family Bufonidae; genus Bufo; species Bufo gargarizans. The sequence continues at coordinate 371,713,362 of NC_058082.1, read as the reverse complement.
TTTTTCCTATGTCTTTAAAATAATAGTTCAGTGCTCGTCCTGTTACCGAGCAGAGGTCAGTGAAACTGCACAGACTGTCTGCCTGTCCTTTGTTTAGCCACAGAAAGTATTTCTAACAAATCATTATTCGCTACCGGAGGTGACAGTGTCTTCCCCTCCTCGCAGGACTGGAGCAACGGCTGATGGTGAGTGCCTTAGTGGCTTGGCACCGATTCTTGCGTCGTTGTCCTCTGTTCTTTCTTCTCTACAAGGTATGATGCATCTTGTCTCTCCACCTGCTGGGCTGGCAGCTTTGGCGGATGATGTTGCTTCTGCATGGCGGTCGGTCGAGGAGAGGGAGGGTCGGGATTCTGACAATAAAGGTTCCCTCCCTCTTCTGTTATTCTGTAAGCGAAAGGGGGTGGCGGAGACTTGCTATAAGAAGGCTCTCCCTTGCGAGATATGTCCTTTAGGTTTTTATTTGTCCATGTCCATAAAAGAGAAGATATGGAAAAATGAATTTGTGGATATTTTATCTTTGTTGCCTGCATCTAAGGAATTTGTAGTTAAATTGGATAAGCAGGAAGACAAATCCGAGAAAGACAGACTGTGTCCGATCCCTCAGACTTTTAATAATTGGTTGCAGGCTTATTGCATTTTTTGTAGTGTAATGGGAGAAAAATTCCCTCAGAAATGTTCTGGTTTATTTCAACATTTGGACAATGTTTTAGAAGCTTATAAGTGTTTTCGAGGAGTCGGATGGTTCTTGTATGATGAAGGAGTTAGACAAAAAATGTCCATGTACCCTGGCATGCGTTGGGGGGCAAGGGATTTGGGTTTGTGGCTAAAATTGTTGGTGCTGCATAGCACGTCCTTTTCCGCTCCTAGACAGCAGTTGTCCTCAACGGTTTCTCAACCGTCTGCTTTGAGGAAGGGCACTTGCTTTGTGTTCAATGAGTTGCAGTGTCGATGGCCTTTCTCATGTAAATATCAACATGAATGTACGTTTTGTGTAGGCAGCCACCCCATGGTGCGTTGCTTTAAAAAAGCCAATCTACCCTCACAACCATCTGCAAAAGAGTTTGTTTCAAAAAGTCTGGACGCAAGTAAAGGTAGCGAGCATGCGTCCGTGGGTAGAGCAATATCCAAATCGCAGGATGGCGGAGTTGCTTCTTGAGGGTTTTTCTGCTGGTTTTTATCTGCCTTCATTTTCAGGTTCTAGTTGTGAATGGGTTAATAATCTTTCGTCAGTGAATCAATTTCCTTTTGTAGTTAAGGCAAAATTGATGAAGGATCTGGAGGCGGATAGGATTTCTGGTCCTTTCCCTTCCCCTCCTTTTATCGATTTTTGTCTTTCACCATTAGATATTGTGCCTAAAAAGGAACCAAATGCCTTCCGATTGATTCATCACTTGTCCTTCCCTAATGGGGCATCTTTGAATGACAAAATTGATAAGGCTTTGTGTTCTGTAAAGGATGTGACCTTTGACTCAGCTGTTAATCTGGTTCGCTCATTTGGTAAGGGAGCTCTGATGGCAAAGGTCGACGTTCAGTCGGCTTTTTGTTTATTGCCTGTGCACCATTCTTGTTTTAATTCTCTTGGTTTTCAATTTCAGGGATTATTTTATTTTGATAAATGTTTACCTATGGGTTGTTCTGTATCTTGTTTTTTTTTTTAAGCTTTTTCCTCTTTTATTGAATGGGTTGTCTCTGTCAAATGCATAAAATTTAGATGATTTTATGTTTATAGGTCCTGTTGACTCCCTAGTTTGTTCTGACTTGTTAGATTCTTTATTCTATATTTGTTCTGATTTAGATGTTCCGTGTCTGCTGAAAAAACTGTTTATTCTGTCGATTGTTTGGAATATTTAGGTATTACTATTGATTTTGTAAAGGGTAAGTTTCGTCTTCCTGAGCAAAAAGTCACTAGAAAATGTTCATTGATTACTGATCTGTTAGGTAGAAGGAAAGCAACATTAAAATAAATTCAATCTTTGTTGGGTCTTTAGGCTTTTGCGTCTAGAGTCATGCCAATGGGTCGTCTAGAATTGCAGGTATTCGTAATCCAGTTTCTCATGTTCGTTTGTGTAACGATGGCAGGGATGATTTCAAAATTTGGTTGGAATTTTTTCAGCATTATAATGTTCTTTCTTTTTGGCAGGAGCAGTTTGTATCTGCCCCCTCCTTTGATTTGTTCACTGATGCAGCTGGTGCTTTTGGATTTGGGGCTTATTGGAGTGGTCACTGGTGCTCGTCTGAATGGCCCTCATTTTGGGTGGCTAATGGTGTGACAAAAAATAGTGTGGCTTTAGAACTGTTCCCTGTTATAGTAGCTTTGGTTTTATGAGGTAGGTTCTTTGCTAATAGAATGATTTTTCTGCATACGTATAATAAAGGGGTATTATTTGCTGTTAATTGTTTGTCCTCAAAATGTCCATTTGTGGTTAAGCTACTGCATAATTTAGTTCTTCTCTGGTTAAAATGTAATATTTGGTTAAAAGCACGTCATATTCCAGGCATAGATAACTAGATTGCTGATGCCCTTTCCCACTTTCAGTTTCAGTGGGGCCGATATGGAAGGGGAAGTGTGCCCTCCACATCTGTAAAATCTGATTTGGTCTTGGGTATGTCTTATCTGCGATCATCAGTAGCCCCCTCCACGTGGTCTGATTAGGTCTGTTCGTGGAGTCGTTGGTGTCAATTTGTGTAATGTAGGTTGGTCTCCTTTTGTCGGTAGCGAGGTTCCTACATTGGCATTTTGTCTGTAACTTCTTAGGGCTGTTTCACAGAGTGACAACAGTGATTTCGTAGTAAAGAGGTCACAGAGAGGCATGGAGCATTATCAGTCATGTTAATGCTCCGTGCCTCTGCAGTCTGCATCGGGTCTTGGCACTCTTTCACAGAGCGGATGCCACGCACTGCATCTGCTCGTGTGAAACAACCCTTAAGGTTCATTTGGCTCATGCAACTGTTCGGATTTTATCGGGTGTGTCTTTTTTTCTTAAGGTTCTGGGTGTTCCTTCTTTCCTGGATTATTTCATAGTGAAGCAAATTTTAAAGAGTTATACAAGAGGTAACTGTTCCCCCAATAGTAGATGTCCTATCTCACCTGGTTTATTGGCTGCTTTGTGTAAAGCTACAGCTGCGGTTTGCGTGAGTAATTATGAGGCTCTGCTTTTCTCTACTGTCTTTTGTGCATGTTATTGGGTGCTTTTAGGATTGATGAGCTATTACCAAAAAAACGGTAGGTCTGACCTAGGGTTAATGCTTGAAAATGTACACATTCATTCTAATTATGTTCTGTTTTTACTTCCAAATTCTAAGACGGATCAGGCTGGAATGGGTTCTTGGATTCGGGTGGGCAGAATCAGGTCAGGTGATCTCTGCCCGGTGAGTATGTTATCACGTTTCTGGTATAGTGATGTCCCGAACTATTCGCCGGAGAATAGTTCCCGGCGAACATAGCTTGTTCGCGTTTGCCGCTGCAGGCGAAAATATACGATGTTCGGTCCGCCCCCTATACATCATCATTGAGTAAACTTTGACCCTCTACCTCACAGTCAGAAGAGACCCATTCCAGCCAATCAGCAGCAGACCCTCCCTCCCAGACCCTCCCACCTCCAGGACAGCATCCATTTTAGATTCATTTGGAATCTCCATTCACACAGAGAGGAGGGAAAGTGTAGCTGCTGCTGATTCAATAGGGAAAGCGTTAGCTAGGGCATTGTTCTGTGTCCACAGAATCATCTGCTGTAAGGACAGCATCCAGACAGCACCCCAAAAAGCAATTTTCAGGGCTGGTACATCAGTCTGTTTTTTTTTTTTTATATATATATATATATATATATATATATATTGCAGTTGCCTGGCTGCCCGTGTGTGAGAGGCTGCAGGCTCAGTCATAGACAGCACTGTGTGCACAGTGCACACCATTCATACAGGGTGTGACAGAAAATACCTTGCAGATTAAAATAATTTATATTTAACATTTTTCTGTGATCTAATCACATTTGCAAGCCCGTGTGTGTCAGGCGCCCACACATACTGTATTGTGGCCACTGGCTAGTGGCTGGCTAGGCCTGCACTCATAACGTTACAGGGTGTCATTCAGTCAAATACCTTGCAGAAAAAAAAATCTATTTTAAATTTAACTGTGATCTAATCACATTTGCAAGCCCGTGTGTGTCAGGCGCCCACACATACAGGGAGTGCAGAATTATTAGGCAAGTTGTATTTTTGAGGATTAATTTTATTATTGAACAACAACCATGTTCTCAATGAACCCAATAAACTCATTAATATCAAAGCTGAATATTTTTGGAAGTAGTTTTTAGTTTGTTTTTAGTTTTAGCTATTTTAGGGGGATATCTGTGTGTGCAGGTGACTATTACTGTACATAATTATTAGGCAACTTAACAAAAAACAAATATATACCCATTTCAATTATTTATTTTTACCAGTGAAACCAATATAACATCTCAACATTCACAAATATACATTTCTGACATTCAAAAACAAAACAAAAACAAATCAGTGACCAATATAGCCACCTTTCTTTGCAAGGACACTCAAAAGCCTGCCATCCATGGATTCTGTCAGTGTTTTGATCTGTTCACCATCAACATTGCGTGCAGCAGCAACCACAGCCTCCCAGACACTGTTCAGAGAGGTGTACTGTTTTCCCTCCTTGTAAATCTCACATTTGATGATGGACCACAGGTTCTCAATGGGGTTCAGATCAGGTGAACAAGGAGGCCATGTCATTAGATTTTCTTCTTTTATACCCTTTCTTGCCAGCCACGTTGTGGAGTACTTGGACGCGTGTGATGGAGCATTGTCCTGCATGAAAATCATGGTTTTTCTTACCTTGCAGACTTCTTCCTGTACCACTGCTTGAAGAAGGTGTCTTCCAGAAACTGGCAGTAGGACTGGGAGTTGAGCTTGACTCCATCCTCAACCCAAAAAGGCCCCACAAGCTCATCTTTGATGATACCAGCCCAAACCAGTACTCCACCTCCACCTTGCTGGCGTCTGAGTCGGACTGGAGCTCTCTGCCCTTTACCAATCCAGCCACGGGCCCATCCATCTGGCCCATCAAGACTCACTCTCATTTCATCAGTCCATAAAACCTTAGAAAAATCAGTCTTGAGATATTTCTTGGCCCAGTCTTGACGTTTCAGCTTGTGTGTCTTGTTCAGTGGTGGTCGTCTTTCAGCCTTTCTTACCTTGACCATGTCTCTGAGTATTGCACACCTTGTGCTTTTGGGCACTCCAGTGATGTTGCAGCTCTGAAATATGGCCAAACTGGTGGCAAGTGGCATCTTGGCAGCTGCACGCATGACTTTTCTCAGTTCATGGGCAGTTATTTTGCGCCTTGGTTTTTCCACACGCTTCTTGCGACCCTGTTGACTATTTTGAATGAAACGCTTGATTGTTCGATGATCACGCTTCAGAAGCTTTGCAATTTTAAGGGTGCTGCATCCCTCTGCAAGATATCTCACTATTTTTGACTTTTCTGAGCCTGTCAAGTCCTTCTTTTGACCCATTTTGCCAAAGGAAAGGAAGTTGCCTAATAATTATGCACACCTGATATAGGGTGTTGATGTCATTAGACCACACCCCTTCTCATTACAGAGATGCACATCACCTAATATGCTTAATTGGTAGTAGGCTTTCGAGCCTATACAGCTTGGAGTAAGACAACATGCATAAAGATGCATGATGTGGTCAAAATACTCATTTGCCTAATAATTCTGCACGTAGTGTACTGTATTGTGGCCACTGGCTAGTGGCTGGTTAGGCCTGCACTCATATTATTACAGGGTGTCATTCACCAAAATACCTTTCAGAAAAAAAAATTTGATTGAAAATGTAACTGTGATCTAATCACATTTGCAAGCCTGTGTGTGTCAGGCGCCCACACATACTGTATTGTGGCCACTGGCTAGTGGCTGGTTAGGCCTGCACTCATACCGTTACAGGGTGTCATTAACCCAAATACCTTTCAGAAAAAAAAAATGTATTTAAAATTTAACTGTGATCTAATCACATTTGCAAGCTTGTGTGTGTCAGGCGCCCACACATACTCTATTGTGTCCACTGGCTAGTGGCTGGTTAGGCCTGCACTCATACTGTTACAGGGTGTAATTCACCCAAATACCTTTCAGAAAAAAATAATTATATTTTAAATTTAACTGTGATCTAATCACATTTGCAAGCCCGTGTGTGTCAGGCGCCAACACATACTCTATTGTGTCCACTGGCTAGTGGCTGGTTAGGCCTGCACTCATACCGTTACAGGGTGTCATTCACCCAAATTCCTTTCAGAAAAATAAAATAAAAATTTAAATGTATCTGTGATCTAATCACATTTGCAAGCCCGTGTGTGTCAGGCGCCCACACATAATGTATTGAGTCGACTGGCTAGTGGCTGGTTAGGCCTGCACTCATACCGTTACCGGGGTTCATTCACCCAAATACCTTTCAGAAAAAAATAATTATATTTTAAATTTAACTGTGATCTAATCACATTTGCAAGCCTGTGTGTGTCAGGCGCCCACACATACCCTATTGTGTCCACTGGCTAGTGGCTGGTTAGGCATGCACTCATACTGTTACAGGGTGTCATTCACCCAAATACAAACCGGATTCCCAAAAAGTTGGGACACTATACAAATCGTGAATAAAAACTGAATGCAATGATGTGGAGGCGCCAACTTCTAATATTTTTTTCAGAATAGAACATAAATCACGGAACAAAAGTTTAAACTGAGAAAATGTACCATTTTAAGGGAAAAATATGTTGAATCAGAATTTCATGGTATCAACAAATCCCCAAAAAGGGCCATTTGCAAGCCCGTGTGTGTCAGGCGCCCACACATACTCTATTGTGTCCAATGGCTAGTGGCTGGTTAGGCCTGCACTCATACCGTTACAGGGTTTCATTCACCCAAATACCTTTCAGAAAAAAAAATAGATATTTTAAATTTAACTGTGATCTAATCACATTTGCAAGCCCGTGTGTGTCAGGCGCCCACACATACTGAATTGTGGCCACTGGCTAGTGACTGGTTAGGCATGCACTCATACCGTTACAGGGTGTCATTCACCCAAATACCTTTCAGAAAAAAAAAATTCTATATAAAATTTTACTGTGATCTAATCACATTTGCAAGCCCATGTGTGTCAGACGCCCACACATACTCTATTGTGTCCACTGGCTAGTGGCTGGTTAGGCCTGCACTCATACAGTTACAGGGTGTCATTTACCCAAATACCTTTCAGAAAAAAAAAATTATATTTAAAATTTGACTGTGATCTAATCACATTTGCAAGCCCGTGTGTGTCAGGCCCACACAGACTGTACTGTGCCCACTGCCCACCACTTATATAGAGTGGCACAGTACCTTGCACGCATAGTAACACTTATCTAATAAAAAATGACAGGCAGAGGCAGGCCACGCCGCAGGGGCCGTCGTGTTCATGGTGCTGTGATTTCTACTGGCCCTGGAATAATGCCCAGTGTTCAGAGGCCATGTACCCTGAACTCAAAAAATTCTGAGAAAATAGTTGACTGGCTTACACAGGACACCCAATCTTTAACAGCTTCCGCTAAGAACCTTGACGCACCATCCTCCTCCAGCTCAGCTTTGGTCACCACTCTCCCGCCCGCCGCCACCACCACCACTACCACCACTTGATCCCTCAGAGGAGTTATTTACACATCATTTGGATGAAATTAGTGATGCACAACTATTATTGCCAGGGGATGTAGATAATAGGGATATGTCTCAATCAGGCAGCATTACACACATGGACGTACAGTGTGATGATGATGATGATGTTGTACCCGCTGCTGCTTCCTTTGCTGAGGTGTCAGATACAAGAGAAGCGGTTGATGATGACAATGTGTCCGTGGATGCCACGTGGGTGCCTGTTCTAAGAGAAGAAGAAGAGGGGGAAAGTTCAGAAGGGGAGAAAGAGAGAAGGAGGAGACGAGTTGGAAGCAGAGTGAGGTCGTCGCAAGGAGCTAGTGGCACAGTCAGACAGCATGTATCGGCACCCGGGGTCAGCCAGACAGCACACCAATCAACGCATGCTGTTGCCACCACCAGAATGCCGTCATTGCAAAGCTCAGCAGTGTGGCATTTTTTTTGTGTGTTTGCCTCTGACACCAGCGATGCCATTTGCAACCTGTGCCAAAAGAAACTGAGTTGTGGGAAATCCAACACCCACCTAGGTACAACTGCTTTGCGAAGGCACATGATCGCACATCACAAACGCCTATGGGATCAACACATGATGACGAGAAGCAGCACACAAGCTCAAAGCTACCAACCTCCTCCAGGTCCAGCATCTTCAACCACGTCAACCACTGCTGTCCTCCTTGCCCCCTCTCAACTACCCGCCACTCCTTCTCTCACCTTGAGCAGTTCCATCTCATCTGCCCACAGTCAGGTGTCTGTTAAGGAAATGTTTGAGCGTAAGAAGCCAATGTCACAGAGTCACCCCCTTGCCCAGCGTCTGACAGCTGGCTTGACGGAACTCTTAGCCCGCCAGCTTTTACCATACCTGCTGGTGGAGTCTGAGGCCTTCAAAAAAATTGTCGCTATTGGGACACCACAGTGGAAGGTACACAGACAATTTTTTTTCCAATAAGGCAATCCCAAACCTCTACTCGGTGATTGAAAAGGAAGTCATGGCATTTCTGGCATACAGTGTTGGGGCAAGGGTCCATCTGACCACTGATACCTGGTCTGCAAAGCACGGTCAGGGCAGGTATATCACCTACACTGCACATTGGGTCAACCTGCTGACGGCTGCCAAGCATGGAATGCGTGGCTCTGCAGCGGAGTTGGTGTCACTGCCACGACTTGCAGGCAGGCCTACTGCCACCTGCTCTACTCCTCCTACTCCATCCTCTTCCATAACCTCCTCGGCTGAGTCCTCTTCTGCTGCGGCGTCTGGCTGCACATCAACTGAACCCCCCCAACTCCCCAGGGGCTATTCCACATCCCGGATACGACAGTGTCACGCTGTCTTGGGGTTGACTTGCCTGAAAGCAAAGAGCCACACCAGACCAGCAGTCCTGTCCGCCCTGAACACACATGTGGATCAGTGGCTGACCCCGCACCAACTGGAGATCGGCAAAGTGGTGTGTGACAATGGAAGCAATTTGTTGGCGGCATTGAATTTGGGCAAGTTGTCACATGTGCCGTGCATGGCACATGTGTTGAATCTCATCGTACACCACTTTGTGTCTAAGTACCCAGGCTTACAGGACGTCCTAAAGCAGGCCAGTAAGGTGTGTGGCCATTTCAGGCATTCCTACACGGCCATGGCGAACTTTGCAGACATTCAGCGCCGAAACAACATGCCAGTGAGGCGCTTGATTTGCGACAGACCGACACGTTGGAATTCAACACTCCTAATGTTCGACCGCCTGCTCCAACAAGAAAAAGCAGTCAACGAGTATTTGTATGACCGGGGTGCAAGGACAGCCTCTGCGGAGCTGGGAATTTTTTTGCCACGTTACTGGACGCTCATGCAATGCCTGTAGGCTCATTCGTCCTTTTGAGGAGGTGACAAACCTAGTCAGTCGCACCGAAGGCACCATCAGCGACCTCATCCCATTTGTTTTCTTCCTGGAGTGTGCCCTGCGAAAAGTGCTGGATCAGGCTGTAGATGAGCGTGAAGAAGAAGAGTTGTGGTCACCATCACCACCAGAAACAGCCTTGTCATCATCGCTTGCCGGACCTGCGGCAATGCTGCAAGAGGAGTATGAGGAAGAGGAGTCAGAGGAGGAATGTGGCTTTGAGGAGGAGGAAGACCAACCACAGCAGGCATCCCAGGGTGCTCGTTGTTATCACCTATCTGGGACCCATGGTCTTGTATGTGGCTGGGGGGAAGAACAGACCGTCAATTACATCAGTGAGGAGGAGGAACGGGAAATGAGTAGCTCGGCATCCAACCTTGTGCAAATGGGGTCTTTCATGCTGTCATGTCTGTTGAGGGACCCTCGTATAAAAAGGATGAAGGAGAACGACCTGTACTGGGTGGCCACGCTACTAGACCCCAGGTATAAGCAGAAAGTGGCGGAAATGTTACCAAATTACCGGAAGTCAGAAAGGATGCAGCAGTTCAAAACCAAACTAAAAAATATGCTTTACACAGCTTATAAGGGGGATGTCACAGCACAATGGGAATCTAACTGGGGAAGAGGTCAAAGTAATCCTCCTCCTACCATGACCACGGCGGCAAGGACAGGACGCTTTACAGATGTGTTGTTGATGGAGGACACGGAGAGCTTTTTCAGTCCTACACATCGCCACAGCCCTTCGGGATCCAGCCTTAGAGAACGACTCGACCGACAGGTGGCAGACTACCTCGCCTTAACTGCAGATATCGACACTCTGAGGAGCGATGAACTCCTTGACTACTGGGTGTGCAGGCTTGACCTGTGGCCTGAGCTATCCCAATTTGCAATAGAACTTCTGGCCTGCCCCGCTTCAAGTGTCCTGTCAGAAAGGACCTTCAGTGCAGCAGGAGGCATTGTCACTGACAAAAGAAGTCACCTCGGTCAAAAAAGTGTTGATACCTCACCTTCATTAAGATGAATGAGCCATGGATCCCGAAGGGTCTAACTAACAAAAGGCCTGACATGCCTTGGCCTCAAAATGGTCCCCACGCTGCTGTATTTAATGTCTGCATACCGGATGACTTTCGTGAATTCTCCGCCACCAACTAGGGTTCAAGCCGCAATGTTTTAGTCACCTTTCTGCCTTGAAAACATCAATTTTTCTGGCTGCTGCTACAACAGTAGCTGCAGCAATAACATAGTTTTTCAGGCATGTGTACATGCCTAATTTTTCTGGCCTCTGGTGCTGCACTGTGTCTGCAAAAACAAAACAAAAAAAAGGCACATACAAGTGTCAATTCCCCTTTCGTGATCGTTACCTTGTTGTGGTGAAGGGGCTTGCGTATCACAATGAAGCGATCATCACCTCTATGAGTGTGTTGGCAATGTTGCCACACCCCAGATGATAAGGCCGTTGCTTCATTATGATCAGACCAAAAGCGATCGGGACGGCTGGATGTTTTTTCATAGAAAATTTTTTTACAAAATTATTTTATTTTCTTAAGTTTTATGGGTGGGTTTTTAATACATAAAATAAAAAAATCATAATAAAGTCTCTTAATAGTTTATTAGAAATAATGCAGACAATTTAAAAAATCCACAACAATTCCAATACAAATCAAGTACAAAGCTCAGAACTAAATTATTCCAGGATGTCGTAATGGTTCGTTAATTCGACAATGGTTAATCAATTCAACACACGTCCCCTGATAGGGGACGTAACAAGGATTAAACTGATAGGAATAGGACTAGTTAAGACACCACTCATATAGGGTGTCACAGCACATTGCTCCGTGCACGCGCAGTGCCCCAACTTGGGAGTAAGAGGACCGACCAAGCTGCTTTTTTCATCCCCCTGTTCCTAAAACCAATTCAGTTTGGTGTATCAGAGTTTGGTCTGTCACTGTGAAGACAGTCGAAGATACCCGGCCTAAATTTTTTTTCACAAAAGGCAATCCCACCCTGATATGGGATGTAACAGGGATTAAACTGATGAGAATAGTACTACAGAAAATAGCACTTATATCGGGTGTGACAGTAAATTGCACGGCGCAGACGCAGTGACCGTGGCGTGGATTCAAACAAAGGAGAGGGAGCCAGCAATTTTTTAACCATCTCCCCGTTCGAAAAATCTATTTAATAAATGGACCCCAGATTGGGGATGTAACAGGGATTAAACTGACTAGAAGAGAGAACTACAGGAAATACCACTCATATCGGGTGGGAGAGTAAATTGCACGGCACAGACGCAATGACCGTGGCGTGGATTCATACAAAGGGGAGGGAGCCAGCAATTTTTTAACCATCTCCCTATTAGAAAAATCTATTTAATAAATGGACCCCAGATTGGGGACGTAACAGGGATTAAACTGATGAGAAGAAAGAACTATAGAAAATAGCTCTCATATCGGGTGGGACAGTAAATTGCACGGTACATACACAGTGACCGTGAATTCAAACAAAGGGGAGGGATCTAGCGTTTTTTTTTAACCATCTCTCAATTCGAAAAATAAATTCAATTCACGTTTCCGGGACCCTTGGTGTTGTACGTGGCTGGGTGGAGGAAGAAACCTTCAATGACATCAACGGGACATGGCTAGCTTGGTATCCAACCTTGTGCAAATGGGAAGTTTGCGGTTAGGCAAATGGACTGTTTGCGGTGCATTAAAAGAGGAGTTTGGTCTGTCAATGTCTGTGAAGCGGGCGTAACCCTTACACTACATGATCGATGCAACATCATACCTGATCGTATACACACACTGAATGTTTTAAACCACGTTGTTGAAAAAAAATTGGGATTGTTAGGTGATTTATGCCCTTTATGGATTAAAATCCAACTCTGCGTCAACTATGTAATTTTCTATGGGAGTTTTGCCATGGATCCCCCTTCGGAATGCCACAGTCCAGGTGTTAGTCCCCTTGAAACAACTTTTCCATCACTATTGTGGCCAGAAAGAGTCCTTGTGGGTTTTAAAATTCGCCTGCCCATTGAAGTCAATGGCGGTTCACCCGTACACGAACATTTGCGTGAAAACTTCGCGTTCGCTGTTCGCGAACGGAAAATTTTATGTTCGCGACATCTCTATTCTGGTATTGCAGACCAGCGGGTGGTTCATTGTTTTTTTATTCATCTGGATCTTTCTCCGTTAACCCAATATTAATTTCGGACGGTTTTGTATAGATGTTTTAGGGAGTTGGGTTTAGAGGGTTTTCGCTTTACTTCACATTCCTTCAGAATCGGGGCTACAACTGCAGCAGCTCGATTCGGGTTGGGTGCGTCATTGATTAAAAGTATTGGTAGGTAGTCCTCTAATCACTTTAAGCTGTATGTTTGTTTGTCTGTTTCCTGATGTCATCTAATTCTGTTTGTTTTTCTTAGGTTTCCAAGGAATCACCGTATGGATCGTCGGCCATTCTTTCGTTCATTGGGCTCAGTGGAGAGCATCAGAAAGATCATACGGTGATAACCTTTCATGGTCTACAGACGACGTCAGAGTTTATTGGAATGGAGTTAAAGGACTCCATTGGGAGGGTGTTATTGATGTAATCTTGGAAATGTGTTTGCTGTATCCGGACCCTGATGTTATTATCTTTCATGCTTTCGGCAATGACGTAGGTAAGCTTGGTACCAAGGAGTAGGCCTTTGGCATGAAACGCACTTTGGGTAGGGTGCGACGATTGTTTCCTGATTCCCGTCTTATCTTTTCTGAAATGGTTCCGCAATTATTGTGGCTGTCCGATGTGAATCTTGAATTAGGATTTGCATAAACAAAGTAATGGCGAGATTTATGCCCTTAGTTTGGGGATTTTCATATAGGCACGTTGGAGGTTTGCCCAGCTTTTATTTCTCTGATGGTATTCACCTGTCGGACATTGGCCTTGATATTTTTAATTTGAACTTTCAGTCAATAATCGAGATAGCTATGGGTGGGGTGGGGGTGGGGTGGGGCCCATGCCCCCTGTTTAGTTGGCATGGTCCTGTGGGGTAAAATCGCTCACTGAAATGGTGAGTGGATGACTTTAATTCTGGTATTTAGGCCGAGCTTATGGCTGGTCTAATCTGTGGTTATTAAGTTATATGGTCCGAGCTTATGGCTGCTCCAATCTGTGGTTATTAAAGGGAACCTGTTACCTCTACTATGATACCCTCATTGAGCGTTTCTGAATGTTCATTGTGTTACCCTAAACATATAAATGACACTTTTAATTTCATTTGCAGACAAATTCAATAAGTATTATGCATTTTTGTGACAATTATTAAGAAAACAGTATGAGTGGCACTGTTATCTTTCCCCTTTCAGTTCTTGTTAAATGTCACTATTAATGCACGGGGTGTACTGGTGTGCTACCCGATGGTGCTCTGCCCTTCAGTAATATCATGCCGACAAATGAAAAGGAAATATTCAGGCGGCACTCACCAATCAGTGCAACAAGCTTTTTTAATCCTCAGATGGATCGCTGGGTACATCAAAAAGCTGAATACATGAGCAGTTGTAGTTGTATACATCATAAGCTGAATACATCCATAGCTGAATACATCAGAAAGCTGGGTACATATAGCTGAGTACACAAATAGCTGGATTCAAAAGCTGAGTACATATAAGTGTGACATGGGACGGACTTGCATACAGGCATGCAGTGGTTGAGATTCAACGACGGCCGTTTCGCGCATCAGCGCTTCATCTGGCCCTTAGTATAACTGCGTGTCCGTGCCAGTTATTTAAGCATCTGCTCCGGCGTCTCCTCACCATTATGACGTCACCCGGTGTGTCACTGACTCGGCGCACTCATCTGACGCCATCCTGGAGCTGGTGCTACATAGTGTATTGTTGTGCCTTTTCATAGGTAAATGCATTGATATCTAATTATTCTAGTCAAGATGAATGTTCATTGCCTTTAAGAGCCATGCTCGATTATAGTTACAACTTTGTATGTCTTGAGTAGGCCAAAGTATGGTCGCACAAAAGTTTCTTTGTAAAAAGGTTTCTACTCTTCAGTGTTATTCTTCTCATTAATCTACCAGTCTGAGAAGAGGCCTCTCCTTGTCTACTTATACATTTATGACGGGAGATAAAGATAAGCTCTATGCAGCTTATCTTTATCTATACAATTAGGTATTTATTAATGAAGCAAAATATATAATATTCATGTATTCATTTAATGAGCCTTAGTCCTTAGCATAAGAAAATCAGTAGGATATATATATATATATATATATATATATATACACAGTACAGACCAAAAGTTTGGACACACCTTCTCATTCAAAGAGTTTTCTTTATTTTCATGACTATGAAAATTGTAGATTCACACTGAAGGCATCAAAACTATGAATTAACACATGTGGAATTATATACATAACAAAAAATTGTGAAACAACTGAAAATATGTCATATTCTAGGTTCTTCAAAGTAGACACCTTTTGCTTTGATTACTGCTTTGCACACTCTTGGCATTCTCTTGATGAGCTTTAAGAGGTAGTCACCTGAAATGGTTTTCACGTCACAGGTGTGCTCTGTCAGGTTTAATAAGTGGGATTTCATGCCTTATGAATGGGGTTGGAATCAGTTGCGTTATGGAGAAGTCAGGTGGATACACAGCTGATAGTCCTACTGAATACATATATATATATATATATATATATATATATATGTATGTATTTGTTTATATTATATTGTTATATGTTATGAAGACAACATGTATCCAGTATATTATACAGGTCCTTCTAAAAAAATTAGCATATTGTGATAAAGTTCATTATTTTCTGTAATGTACTGATAAACATTAGACTTTCATATATTTTAGATTCATTGCACACCAACTGAAGTAGTTCAAGCTTTTTATTGTTTTAATATCGATGATTTTGGCATACAGCTCATGAAAACCCCAAATTCCTATTTAAAAAAATTTGCATATTTCATCCGACCAATAAAAGAAAAGTGTTTTTAATACAAAAAAGCCAACCTTCAAATAATTATGTTCAGTTATGCACTCAATACTTGGTCGGAAATCCTTTTGCAGAAATCACTGCTTCAATGCGGCGTGGCATGGAGGCAATCAGCCTGTGGCACTGCTGAGGTGTTATGGAGGCCCAGGATGCTTCAATAGCGGCCTTATGCTCATCCAGAGTGTTGGGTCTTGCATCTCTCAACTTTCTCTTCCCAATATCCCACAGATTCTCTATGGGGTTCAGGTCAGGAGAGTTGGCAGGCCAATTGAGCACAGTAATACCATGGTCAGTAAACCATTTACCAGTGGTTTTGGCACTGTGAGCAGGTGCCAGGTCATGCTGAAAAATGAAATCTTCATCTCCATAAAGCTTTTCAGCAGATGAAAGCATGAAGTGCTCCAAAATCTCCTGATAGCTAGCTGCATTGACCCTGCCCTTGATAAAACACAGTGGACCAACACCAGCAGCTGACATGGCACCCCAGACCATCACTGACTGTGGGTACTTGACACTGGACTTCAGGCATTTTGGCATTTCCCTCTCCCCAGTCTTCCTCCAGATTCTGGCACCTTGATTTCCGAATGACATGCAACAGTCCAGTGCTGCTTCTCTGTAGCCCAGGTCAGGCGCTTCTGCCGCTGTTTCTGGTTCAAAAGTGGCTTGACCTGGGGAATGCGGCACCTGTAGCCCATTTCCTGCACACGCCTGTACACGGTGGCTCTGGATGTTTCTACTCCAGACTCATTCCACTGCTTCCGCAGGTCCCCCAAGGTCTGGAATCGGTCCTTCTCCACAATCTTCCTCAGGGTCCGGTCACCTCTTCTCGTTGTGCAGCGTTTTCTGCCACACTTTTTCCTTCCCACAGACTTCCCACTGAGGTGCCTTGATACAGCACTCTGGGAACAGCATATTCGTTCAGAAATTTCTTTCTGTGTCTTACCCTCTTGCTTGAGGGTGTCAATGATGGCCTTCTGGACAGCAGTCAGGTCGGCAGTCTTACCCATGATTGCGGTTTTGAGTAATGAACCAGGCTGGGAGTTTTTAAAAGCCTCAGGAATCTTTTGCAGGTGTTTAGAGTTAATTAGTTGATTCAGATGATTAGGTTAATAGCTCGTTTAGAGAACCTTTTCATGATATGCAAATTTTTTTAGATAGGAATTTGGGGTTTTCATGAGCTGTATGCCAAAATCATCAATATTAAAACAATAAAAGGCTTGAACTACTTCAGTTGGTGTGTAATGAATCTAAAATATATGAAAGTCTAATGTTTATCAGTACATTACAGAAAATAATTAACTTTATCACAATATGCTAATTTTTTTAGAAGGACCTGTATGTATTTCTCATTAGGAGAATATTCGTCTGTAAAGATATGTGTTTTGTAACAATTAATCACATCTCTGGTGTGACAGAAGGTACTGATATCGCTGTGAGAAAACAAGGCCATTCATATAATTACAGTCCATAAATCAACAGTGTGAGAAACATTCAGGGAGACGCCTTAAGGTCTGTCTCTAATTGCTACAAGTGTCAGAATTAATCCCTATAGCTTTGAATGAAAGCTTCTAAGGTCAAATGTATAAAATTTGTATTCAGACTTACATAAGTTAACCCTTTATACTATGCTGTAAATAGCTTACACAGCAGTGCCACCTAGGTATGAGTAGGTGACATTACAACAGTAGCACAATTGCATTCTGGGTAAGGTTATGATGTCATATTTTTTATCAATGGTCACGCCCATCCGACAATGATTGGAAAGTTCCAAACTAGGAAGGTGTGTCTAACTGAAAGTTTGTGATCATAAACCACACAGAGAAGAGGAGGAGGAGAGAGGAAGAGAAGGAGGAGAGAGGAAGGGAAGTTGAGCTCTCTAGAGGGGTCTATCAAGATGAAAGCCATGGTGAGATGCACTATGCTGGACCACCCAGATTTCCTAGGAGCAGAAGTGAGATTCCTACTAGGACTTGGTAAGAGACACAGAAAATGATATTTCATTTTATTAAGACTAATTTGATAGTGTGGGTGAAATTATCCCATCTAGATTGGCTAATAAATTAATTAATTGACCATCTCCATTTTGAGATGTAGTTTTAGGATATTGTGAGGCTTCATTCTACCTGCAGAAGAATCTAGACTCATAATATACTCATATATATATACATACACTCACCTAAAGAATTATTAGGAACACCTGTTCTATTTCTAATTAATGCGATTATCTAGTCAACCAATCACATGGCAGTTGCTTCAATGCATGTAGGGTTGTGGTCCTGGTCAAGACAATCTCCTGAACGCCAAACTGAATGTCAGAATGAGAAAGAAAGGTGGGCTACAACAGCAGAAGACCCCACCGGGTACCACTCATCTCCACTACTAATAGGAAAAAAAGGCTACAATTTGCACGAGCTCACCAAAATTGGACTGTCGAAGACTAGAAAAATGTTGCCTGGTCTGATGAGTCTCGATTTCTGTTGAGACATTCAAATGGTAGAGTCCAAATTTGGCGTAAACAGAATGAGAACATGTATCCATCATGCCTTGTTACCACTGTGCAGGCTGGTGGTGGTGGTGTAATGGTGTGGGGGATGTTTTCTGGGCACACTTTAGGCCCCTTAGTGCCAATTGGCCATCGTTTAAATGCCACGGGCTACCTGAGCATTGTTTCTGACCATGTCCATCCCTTCATGACCACCATGTACCCATCCTCTGATGGCTACTTCCAGCAGGATAATGCAGCATGTCACAAAGTTTGAATCATTTCAAATTGGTTTCTTGAACATGACAATGAGTTCACTGCACTAAAATGGCCCCTATAGTCACCAGATCTCAACCCAATAGAGCATCTTTGGGATGTGGTGGAATGGGAGCTTTGTGCCCTGGATGTGCATCCCTCAAATCTCCATCAACTGCAAGATGCTATCCTATCAATATGGGCCAACATTTCCCAGCACCTTGTTGAATCAATGCCACGTAGAATTAAGGCAGTTCTGAAGACAAAAGAGGGTCCAACACCGTATTAGTATGGTGTTCCTAATAATTCTTTAGGTGAGTGTGTATATATATATATATATATATATATATATATATATTGATAGAACATTCTTTGCCAAGCTAACTGATGGATTCCCACAGGAAAGACTTTCAAGTCCTTCCCATTTAAGATATGGTCTAGCAAAGATCCTAGATCCCTGTTATTTGTCTTGATATTCTTACCAAAGTTATATGTGTGAAAATAGTCCAGGATGGGGCAGAAGGATGCAGTTATCTCTTCTAAGTTATATCCTTGGATGAATTTGCCCATGCCTGAAGTCATGTGATGTGTAGTTGGTCAGAGGGGGGGCGGAATGTATTTAGCATTCCATATTGATGTCTAGGATTAGACATGCCCATCCTGATATCATGAGATTTCCTCTGAACTGAGGTAATATAAATAACTTAGGTTCCTACTTTGATATCCTAACCTAATGATAGCTTGGTTATAATGTGACAAGTTATTTCCACTCACATGTATTGTTAAGCTTGTAATGCTTTATATTAACACTATATATATTAATTTGCATGTATCATTGTTTTTATTCACTTATGTATGTTTATAACCATGTAACCAATACATCTACATATTTTTATTATACCTTTGTATAATTGTATAATGTAGAACTACATGTTTATCATTAACGTCATCTCACATCAAAAATAACTTATTTATCTGAGGAAATAGTCGGACTCAGATGTGAATTGTATCAATTAGGTTGTCTACAATTCACCAGGTCATGATTTTTAGAATGTATGACACATTTTATAATTTTTTTTTTTTAAAGGTTAATTATTTTTATGACCATAATTAATAATTCTTAATTAAATTATTACTTCCTGACAGTATTAAGACACAAACATAAAAACAACCAATCTCTTGCTGACATATTAGATTATTAAAGAAACACTTGCCAATCTATTTTATCATTTAGACCTAGCGGGCCCATAGCGCCCGTGCGCAGTATCCATCTGTTTTCTCTCCTTAATAATTTGTGGTGCCTATCTCCTCCCTGAGTGAGGTTTTGTACCATTTCTATACCCGCAAACTTTAATACATTTACATCTCCATTATGCATGGGATTGACAGTGTTCTATTACACATGGGCATCCCATAATCCTCTCATTTAGGTTTAGAATGGTTTTGCCAATGTAGAATCTGCCACATGTGCAAATTAATAGATAAACAACAAACTTGATTTTGCAAGAAATAAGTGTTTTTTCCCTGTATTGGACAGCTCCAAAAATTAAGGTTTCCCACTTGGGGTTAAATTTGCAACATATGCAGTTTCCACAGCGGCGATTACCCTTAGGTTTCCACCCATCTAACTAGGATTTTGTCTCCTCCCTAAAGCGACTGCGTACTATCTTGTCTTTAAGCATATGACACCTCCTTAATGCAATAATAGGGCAAATGCCCTTCACATTGGTTAAATTGTCATCGCCTTCCAAAATGTCCCAATTACTGCGTATTACTTTTTGATCTGTTCAGTGAGGCTGGACTAGGACGTCAGTTGAGGGGAGGCAGACATGATAGGGTTTGGACGGAGGGGGCCGGCAGTGTGAGGGTTAAGAGTGTGGAGTTATGGCGGTGGAGATTGGAAAGAGGGTGGGCTTGTAGAGTAGCTTATAAGAAGGGGAGGTAACCAGCGCCATTTTAGACCGTTTAGTAAAGACAGAAACTCGCATAATGCAGGCGGTGGAAGTTGTGATGGAGCAGTTGCGGGCAGCGGTGGTGGCTCGGGGACCCAAATGGCTGCAGGAGAAGGTGTCCGGCTTGCTCCAGGGGGCGGCGGTGAGTACAGCCAGCCCACCGCCACGTACAAGACAGTCGCAGCGGGTCTAGGCCGCCAGCGCTCCTTAGTCCAGAGGTGACCCCCAGGGCTCGGCGCCGGGTGCGGAGCACCTCCGGGGACCCTCCACGACGGGGGGCTGGCAGGGTGCCTGTGGCCAATCTCGATCGGGGAGGCTTATCGGGTGTATGGGGGAATGGGCTGGCTGCGTTACGACAAGCAGTTTCGGCAGAGGATGGCGGTGTGGAGTAGCATAAGGTGGGACCATAAGGATATTGGGTTATGGATGCGGGTGATGGCACCAGTAAGGGCGGTGCAGTCCTTTCGGAGCAAGTCGAGGGGGGCAGGGCAGTCGGCATTCTCGGTGGCCTCAGCTAAGGGGTTCTGCTTCCTCTTCAATGAAGGCAATTTTAGGTTTGGGGCAAAGTGAAGATTTAAGCATGAGTGTTCGGGGTGTGGCGGTACACATGGGGCAAACAGATGTTTTAGAGGGAACAGGCAAAGAGGAAGGGAGGCGGCTGGAAAAGGGGCGGACTCCGGTGCGGGTGGAAAGGATGGAGCCCTACTTAAGTAGGTATCCCAAAAAAGGGGTGGCAGAATTTTTGAGGGTCAGGTTTACTAGGGGATTTTCTATTCCCTCGGCGCCGTTGACGGTTGTTATGCGGAAAAGGAATTTGAGCTCAGTTTTAGAACATCCAGAGGTGGTGTCTGACAAGTTGGCCAGGGAGGTTGCCTTGGGGAGCATGGGCGGCCCCTTTTTGGAGCTGCCGCTGGCTTATTTGAGCATATCACCTTTAGGGATTGTACCTAAGAAGGAGCCAAATACGTTTCAGCTCATTCACCATTTATCCTACCCTAGGGGTGCGTCGTGCAGTGAGGGTATTGATCCGGAACTCTGTTCAGTGGCGTACACTTCATTTGATGTGGCTGTAGGGTGGGTGCGGAAGTTGGGGGTGGGGCCTCTGTTAGCTAAGACGGACAATGAGTCAGCATTTCGTCTTCTGCCTGTGAATCCGGACAGTTTGCATTTGCTAGGGGTGGCGTCGTGCGTTTATTTTAAGGCATTTCGTTTGTTTTTGGAATGGGTTGTTATGGACGTTTCGGGTTGCTCATCCATCATTCATTATTTGGATGATTTTCTTTGTTTGGGCCTGGCGGGGTCTAGGGTTTGTTCATAGTTACTGAGCACGTTAGAGGAGGTTTTTGGGGGGTTTGGGGTGCCATTAGCGGAGGAGAAAACTGTAGATCCTATTACGGAGTTGAGCTTCCTGGGTATCGTGATTAACACGGAAAGTATGGAGTGTCGGTTGCCTGAGGAGAAGGTGCGGGATCTGGGGTTGGTGGTGGAACAGGCGAGGAGGGCAACGAAGATCAGACTGAAAGATTTGCAATCCTTGTTGGGCAAGCTCAATTTTGCATGCAGGATTATGCCAATGGGGAGAATTTTTTGTCGGAGTTTGGCAGGGGCTATGGCGGGTGTTGCGGCCCCACACCATTTTATTCGGTTGGGTAAAGAACTAAAAGGGGATCTGGCAGTTTGGGTGGAATTTTTGCAGCATTTCAATGGGAGGACGTTGGTTATTGGGGAGGCAGTGGATAATTTTGATTTTGAATTGTTTCCGGATGCGGCTGGTGGATTGGGTTTTGGGGTGTATTGTCACGGGCAGTGGTGAGCGGGTGGTTGGCCAGTTGCATGGGTGGAGCGGGGAAGGGTTAAAAACCTGGCGTTATTAGAGCTTTTCCCAATTGTGTTGACGATTGTGTTATGGGGGCATCGTTTTAGGAATAGGAAACTCAGATTCCATTGTAATAATTTGGGGGTGGTCCAGGCCATTAATAACATGACGGCATCATCGCAGCCCGCGGTTCATTTGTTGCAACATTTGGTTTTGGTTTGTTTGTCACTGAATGCTTGGGTTGTTCATGTGCCTGGAGGAACAGATTGGGAAAGAAGATGGCTAGAAGGTTGGAGGAGTGTTTATACTAGGGACTGGGGGGGGAGGGTAATTATGTTATAGGATGGGAAGATAGTGCAGATGAAGACTCAATTATTAGGGGAACAGATAGGGAAATCTGTCACAAAGACCGTGATCGCCGAACAGTGTGCTGTCTTCCTGGCACTAGAGTTCGACACATCGCGGATCGGGTTGACATTACTGGGAGGGGCTGGAGAAGATCCAGCGGTCATGGTCCATATCGGACCCAATGACAAAGTTAGGGGTAGGTGGAGAGTCCTTAAAAATGATTTTCAGGGATTTAGGTCAAAAGCTTAGGGCAAGGACCTCAAAGGTAGTATTTTCCGAAATACTACCTGTACCACGGGCCACACAAGAAAGGCAGCGGGAGATTAGGGAGATTAACAAGTGGCTCAAGAACTGGTGTAGGAAGGAGGGGTTTGGGTTCCTGGAGAACTGGGCCGACTTCTATATCGGCTACAGGCTCTATCGGAGGGACGGGCTGCACCTCAATGGGGAAGAGGCAGCTGTGTTGGGAAAGAAGATGGCTAGAAGGTTGGAGGAGTGTTTAAACTAGGGACTGGAGGGGAGGGTAATTATGTTATAGGATGGGAAGATAGTGCAGATAGAGACCGGGGGCAAGGTAGTGAGACTGGGGGAGGAATGGAAGGAGGGACTAGAACAGTTCAGAAGGAAAGGTGTAGGGTAAAAAATATACATAAACCTATCAAATGTATGTATACTAATGCCAGAAGCCTGACTAATAAAACTGGTGAACTGGAATTAGTGATGTGTGAGGAGGACTATGACATAGTGGGAATAACTGAGACATGGCTGGATGATAGCTATGACTGGGCAGTTAATGCACAGGGTTACAGTCTGTTTAGAAAGGATCGTCAAAACCGGAGAGGAGGAGGGGTTTGCCTTTATGTAAAGTCCGGTCTAAAGCCCACACTCCGTGAAGATATAAGTGAGGGACATGAACATGTGGAGTCACTGTGGGTAGAGACACATGGCGCTAAAAACAATAATAAATTACTAATAGGAGTTTACTATAAACCACCTAATATACCAGAGTCCATAGCAAATCTACTACTAAATGAGTGACAAGGCGGCAAATCATAATGAGGTGGTTATTATGGGGGACTTCAACTACCCAGATATAGACTGGGAAACTGAAACTTGTATATCTCATAAAGGAAACAGGTTCTTGGCAATAACCAAAGACAATTACCTCTCCCAACTGCTTCAGGACCCGACTAGAGGGACGGCCATACTGGACTTAGTATTAACCAATAGGCCTGACAGAACAACAGACGTGCAGGTTGGGGGACACCTGGGAAATAGTGACCACAAAGTAATAACCTTCCAATTATCATTCAAGAGAGCGTTTCTACAGGGAGGAACAAAAATACCAAACTTCAAAAAAGCTAAATTTAGCCAGCTAAGAGAGGCCATAGGCCTAACTAAATGAGATAGTCCTCACAAATACAAATACAGCCACAAAATGGGATATCTTTAAAAGCATCCTAAAATCTCATTGTGAGAGGTACATACCGTATGGGAATAAAAGGTTAAGGAACAAAAAGAAACCAATGTGGATAAACAGAACTGTAAAGAAAGCAATAAATGACAAAAAGAAAGCATATAAAACACTAAAACAGGAAGGTAGCACGGAAGCACTGAAAAACTATAAGGAAAAAATAGAACATGTAAAAAACAAATAAAAGCGGCCAAACTAGAGACCGAAAGATTAATTGTCAAAGAGAGTAAAACTAACCCTAAAATGTTCTTCAATTATATAAATGTTAAAAAGTATAAATCTGAATGTGTCGGCCCTTTAAAGAGTAAGGAGGGGGGAGTCGCAGAGAGCGACGAGGAGAAAGCAAAGCTGTTAAATATTTATTTTTCTCCAATGTATTCACTGAGGAAAATAAACTGTCAGATGACATGCCGAATGTCGAAATAAATTCCCCATTAAAAGTGTCCTGTCTGACCCAGGAAGAAGTACAACTGCGACCTAAAAAGATTAAAATAGACAAATCGCCAGGACCGGATGACATGCACCCTTGTATCCTAAAGGAATTAAGTAATGTCATAGCCAGACCCTTATTTCTGATATTTGCAGATTCTATATTGACAAGGAATGTCCCACAGGATTGGCGCATGGCAAATGTGGTGCCAATATTCAAAAAGGGTCCAAAAACAGAGCCTGGAAACTATAGGCCGGTAAGTTTAACATCTGTTGTGGGTAAACTGTTTGCGTGTATCTGGACTTCTCTAAAGCATTTGACACTGTACCACATAAAAGGTTAGTATATAAAATGAGAATGCTCGGCCTGGGAGAAAATGTCTAAGTGGGTAAGTAACTGGCTCAATGATAGAAAACAGAGGGTGGTTATTAATGGTACATACTCAGATTGGGTCACTGTCACTAGTGGAGTACCTCAAGGGTCAGTATTGGGCCCTATTCTCTTCAATATATTTATTAATGATCTTGTAGAAGGCTTGCATAGTAAAATATCAATTTTCGCAGATGACACTAAGGCTACTTTCACACTTGCGTTCGTCAGTCCGCTCGTGAGCTCCGTTTGAAGGGGCTCACGAGTGGACCCGAACGCCTCCGTCCAGCCCTGATGCAGACTGCATCAGTCTGGTGGCGTTCAGGCTCCGCTCCGCTCGCCTCCGCACGCCAGGCGGACAGCTGAACGCTGCTTGCAGCGTTCAGCTGTCCGCCTGTCCGTGCGGAGGCGAGCGGATCCGTTCAGACTTACAATGTAAGTCAATGGGAACGGATCCGCTTGAAGATGACACCATCTGGCTCAATCTTCAAGCGGATCCGTCCCCCATTGACTTTACATTGAAAGTCTGAACGGATCCACTCAGGCTACTTTCAGACGTAGCCATTTTTCTAAGTTATTAATGCAGACGGATCCGTACTGAACGGAGCCTCCGTCTGCATTAATATGATCGGATCCGTTCAGAACGGATCCGATCAAGCGCAAGTGTGAAAGTAGCCTAAACTGTGTAAAGTAATTAACACTGAAGAGGACAGTATACTACTACAGAGCGATCTGGATAGATTGGAGGCTTGGGCAGATAAGTGGCAGATGAAGTTTAACACTGACAAATGTAAAGTTATGCACATGGGAAGGAATAATGCAAGTCACCCGTACTTATTAAATGGTAAAACACTCGGTAACACTGACATGGAAAAGGATCTAGGAATTTTAATAAACAGCAAACTAAGCTGCAAAAAACAGTGTCAGGCAGCTACTGCCAAGGCCAATAAGATAAGGGGTTGCATCAAAAGGGGCATAGATGCCCGTGATGAGAACATAGTTCTACCACTTTACAAATTGCTAGTCAGACCACACATGGAGTACTGTGTACAGTTCTGGGCTCCTGTAAACAAGGCAGACATATCAGAGCTGGAGAGGGTCCAGAGGAGGGCAACTAAAGTAATAACTGGAATGGGGCAACTACAGTACCCTGAAAGATTATCAAAATTAGGGTTATTCACTTTAGAAAAAAGAAGACTGAGAGGAGATCTAATTAATATGTATAAATATATCAGGGGTCAGTACAGAGATCTATCCCATCATCTATTCATTCCCAGGACTGTGACTGTGACGAGGGGACATCCTCTGCGTCTGGAGGAAAGAAGGTTTGTACACAAACATAGAAGAGGATTCTTTACGGTAAGAGCAGTGAGACTATGGAACTCTCTGCCTGAGGAGGTGGTGATGGTGAGTACAATAAAGGAATTCAAGAGGGGCCTGGATGTATTTCTGGAGTGTAATAATATTACAGGCTATAGCTACTAGAGAGAGATCGTTGATCCAGGGAGTTATTCTGATTGCCTGATTGGAGTCGGGAAGGAATTTTTATTCCCCTAAAGTGAGGAAATATGGCTTCTACCTCACAGGTTTTTTTTTGCCTTCTTCTGGATCAACTTGCAGGATGACAGGCCGAACTGGATGGACAATGTCTTTTTTCGGCCTTATGTACTATGTTACTATGTTACTAGGTGTTAAGGGGTTAGAGGCATGGGAAGCGGGCGGAGGACAGAAGGAGGCCAGTTTCATTTGAATTGTTGTTGCAGTTGGGTGTGCAAGTGGAGTTGGTTTGTCGCTCAGGTTGGGTGGTGAGGCTGTTCAAGGTTGCTTTTTCCCTGGCATTTTTGGGGGTGTTTCGGTTGGGGGAGTTGGTGTGTGATAGCATTCGGTCAGTTGGCGGTGGGTTGTTAAGGGAGGATGTCAGGCTATCCGTGGACAGGGTGGTCATCAAGATCTGTAGGTCAAAGATGGATAGAGAGGGTAGGGGGAATTACGTATGGTTGTTTGCAGTGCCGGATTTGTGTCCAGTGCGGTGCTTGCGGGAGTATGATGTGGGGGGTGTGGCAGTGGAGGGTCCGTTATTGAGGCATGAGGATGGGTCTTATTTATCACGATACCAGTTTGTGGCGGTTTTTAAGCGCTGCCTGCGTGAGCTGGGTATTTCGGCAGAAGATTTTACTGGACACTTGTTTAGGATAGGTGCTGCTACGGAGGCGGCAAGAGCAGGGATGAGTGACGAAGTGATTAAAAGGATTGGGAGATTGGAATCAGTGAGGTTTAGGTCTTATGTTCGGGTGGATTTGCTGTAATAATGATGACATTTGAATTATGTGGTTTTGTGTTTTTCTTTGTTATATCTTTCAGGAGCTAGGCCCGCGTTGGTTTGGATACTCGGACACTCCTTTGTGTTCTTGGGGGTGCTGAGGGCGGACGTTCGTCCTGATGGAAGGCAGTTAGGGCTAGATAGGGAGGTTGCGGTGGTTCGGTGGATTGGGGTAAGGGGTATGTTGTGGGAAGGGGTTATGAGGGAAGTTCATTGGTACGCACATTTAGGTAGTCCCCCGGATGTATTGGTATTGCATGTAGGGGGGAACGATTTGGGGGGTAAGCCAGTTAGAGAGCTGATTAATGATGTGAAATTTGATTTGTTGTGGTTATGGTCTTTGTTCCCGGACATGGTGACGGTTTGGTCCGACATTGTGCCTCGTCGGGTGTGGCATGGGGCGAGGTCGGTGGAGCGCCTGAACAAGGCAAGGATTAAGGTTAATAGGATCGTGGGTAAGTTCATGGACTGGAATGGGGCGGTGGCAGTGTGGCATGTGGAATTGGAGCCAGGTGTTGGTGGTTTTTGGAGGGCGAATGGGGTGCATTTAAACGCTGTGGAGATTGATCTGTGGTCACTAGGTTTACAAGGGGGGATCTAGAGGGCTCTTAGGTTGTGGAGGAACGCGCAAGCCTGAGGGAGGTTGTCAGGTTGCACGTTGTTGGCGGTGGGAGGTCCTCGAAGTTGGTGGTACGAATACTTCCAGAGAATGGGAGGGCCTCAATGGTGGGGCTGGACACCCATGGTTGGACAGTTGGCTTGTGTAAAAAGGCGTCCATCAGTTGGTCACCGAGCTGGTGTTTTACGGCTGGAGGCAAGATGGATGGGCCAGTTTGGGGATTGTGATAACGAGTTTTTGGGGCTTCAAGGAACTCCCTCATCAGGGAATAAACAACTGGAATTATGTTTATTTATGTTATGTATTTATTAATAAACGGCTGCTGTGGCCATTTAAATCTAAAATCGGTCTCAGTGTTTTATTGTTAAGTTGAGTTAAAAGGGGATTAAAGGGAGTTGAAGTAGGCCCACGAGAGATGGACAATACCCTACTCAAGTGAGGCTGGACTGGGATATCAGTTGAGGGGAGGCCGACATGATAGGGTTTGGACGGAGGGGGCCGGCAGTGTGAGGGTTAAGAGTGTGGAGTTATGGGGGGTGGAGATTGGAAAGGGGGTGTGCTTGTAGAGTAGGTTATAAGAAGGGGAGGTAACCGGCGCCATTTTAGACCATTTGGTAAAGACAGAAACTCCCACCCTCCCTCCCTTGGGGAACAGGGGTCAGTCGTGTGTTTGTGTGGGGGGGGGGTTAAAGGGAGTTGGGGGTTAAAGGGAGTTGGAGTAGGCCCTTCGAGAGATGGACAATACCCTACTCATGCCACGGGACTAAATTTGAAGGAGAAGACAATTGGTTATCTTCCTGTCTTTGTTTCTGTGTAATCCTGAGTTTCACCTGTTTGTATTACTTTTAACATAGCTTCATTGAGCAAACTGATTGGATATCCTCTTGTTAGAAAACTTTAAAAAAAAAATTGAGGCCTGCTTTGCATAATCCTCCTCTGTTCTATTTATGCACCTCAATCTTAGAAATTGGCCATAAGGGCCGCCTTTTGGACACTAAAAGGGTGGAAGCTGGAGTACTGTAGGAGTGAATTGGTGGCAGTGGGTTTGCGATATTCCTCTGTCACCAGCTCACCATCCCTAACTGTAATGAGCGCATCCAGAAATTCCAACTTTAGGCCTCCAAATTTGTAAGTGATTATCATATTCATGCCATTTTTTTTGTTTAAGTAATCGACAAAGTCAACAAAATCCTTCTCTGAACCTGACCAAATGATAAACACGCCATCTATGAATCTAAGATATGTGTACACGTAAGGGAGAAATCTAGCTGAGTATATGAATTTATCTTCTAGTCTGGCTAAATACAGGTTGGCAAAGGTACATGCAACTGGCATACCCATTGCAGTACCAAACTTTCATTTGTACCACTGATCCCCAAATTGAAAAAAAATAAATTTCAAGATGAAGCTTAATGCTTCACTAATGAAGTTACAAAAAAAACACTCTCTAAGGGTACTTTCACACTTGTGTTATTCTTTTCCAGCATAGAGTTACGTCAAAAGGGCTCTATGCCGGAAAATAACTGATCAGGCATATTCCAATGCATTCTGAATGGATAGAAATCCGCTCAGTTTGCATCAGTATGCCTTCCATTCAGTCACTGTCAGGCATTTTGGCCGGACATAATACCACAGCATCCGTCCAAAATGCCTGATCAGTCGTCGGAATGCCGGATGCGGCATTAATTCCCATTGACTTCCATTAGTGCCGGATCCGGCATTGCAAAACAACTGAAGGACGGATCTGTCCTTCCAGTCTGCGCACGCTCAGACCGGGAAAACTGTGAAAAAGACTGCAAGACGGATCCGTCCATCTGCATGACAAGCGGAGAGACAGATCCGTTCTTGCAATGCATTTGTAGACGGATCCGCACCCGGATCCATCTACAAATGCTGTCAGTTGTCACACTGATCGGCGGATCTTGCAGGCAGCTTCGACGACGGAACTGCCTGCCGGATCACACTAACGCTAGTGTGAAAGTACCCTTATCGGTATTGCTCAGAATCTCCATAATTGCCCTAATGCCTTCGTTTTGGGGAGCACATGTGTACAAACTCTCTACATCCAAGGACACTAGATGAAACCCATCACGCCACTGGACAAGGTCATCAGTGTTCCTGAGTTGTGATAGAAACATATAAACATAGAATGTGTCGGCAGATAAGAACCATTTAGCACATCTAGTCTGCCTAATATACTGAATACTATGGATAGCCCCTGGCCCTATTTTATATGAAGGATGGCCTTATGCTTATCCCATGCAAGCTTAACATGTTCAGGACCTTGGACGAGTATACTCGTCCTGGAACAACGGTACTTAGCGCACCAGGACGAGTATACTCGTCCTAGCATTAAACTGTCACCATGTCTGCAGAGTGCCGACTGTTACACACAGCCAGGCCCCCAGGGTCAATGCCGAGGGGTGTCCTGTGACCCCCCCCCCCCCCATATCGGCAATCACTGCAAAGCTTTCTGTAGTTTCTGATCCCTGCAGTCTCTGACCGCAGAGATCAGAAACTTTAAAATGGCCAAAGTAAAAAAAAAAAAAAGATCTAAAGGCATAGATCTGTTCAGTGTAAGTAAAATACAGTACAGTACCCTATATATGGTACTGTACTGTACTGTATTATACAGACATCAGACCCACTGGATCTTCAAGAACCAAGTGGGTTTGGGTCCAAAAAATGTAAAAACAAAGTGAAAAAGTTAAGATAATAAAAACACATTTATCACTGAATAAAAAATAAATAATTAAATACACTACACATATTAGGTATCGCCACGTCCGTAACGGCCTGATCTATAAAACAGTCATGTTACTTTCCCCGCACGGAGAACGCCATAAAAATAAAAAAATAAAAACTATCAGGAAATTGAAATTTTGCCCGCCTTACTTCCCAAAAAAGGTAATAAAAGTGATCAAAAGAGTTGCATGTACGCCGAAATAGTACCAATCAAACCGTCACCTCATCCCGCTGATAAATTAGCCCTTACATGAGACAATGGCCCAAAAAAAAAAAAAACTATGGGGACACTATAACATGATTTTTTTTTTGTTTCAAAAATTATATTATTGTGTAAAACTTACATAAATAAAAAAAGTATACATATTAGGTATCACCGCCTCCGTATCGACCAGCTCTATAATAATATCACATGAGCTAACCCCTCAGATGAACACCGTAAAAAAAAACAAAAAAAACTGTGCTAAATAAACAATTTTTTGTCACCTTACATCACAAAAAGTGTAATAGCAAGCGATCAAAAAGTCATATGCACCCCAAAATAGCGCCAATAAAACCATCATCTCATCCCGCAAAAATTATACCGTACCAAAGATAATCGCCTAAAAACTGAAAAAACTATGGCTCTTAGAATATGGAAACACTAAAACATGATTTTTTTTTGTTTCAAAAATGAAATCATTGTGTAAAACTTACATAAATAAAAAAAAGTATACATATTAGGTATCGCTGCGTCCGTATCGATCGGCTCTATAAAAATATCACATGACCTAACCTCTCAGATGAACACCGTAAAAAAGTAAAAATAAAAACGATGTAAAAAAAGCAATTTTTGTCATCTTATGTCACAAAAAGTGTAATAGCAAGCGATCAAAAAGTCATATGCACCCCAAAATAGCGCCAATCAAACCGTCATCTCATCCCGCAAAAATCATACCCTACCCAAGATAATCGCCCACAAACTGAAAAAGCTATGGCTCTCAGACTATGGAGACACTAAAACATATTTTTTTTGCTTAAAAAATGAAATCATTGTGTAAAACTTACATAAATAAAAATTTTTATACATATTGGATATCGCCGCATCCGTGAGAACCTGCTCTATAAAAATACCACATGATCTAAACTGTCAGATGAATGTTGTAAATAACAAAAAAAAAAAACAGTGCCAAAAAAGCTATTTCTTGTTACCTTGCCTCACAAAAAGTGTAATATAGAGCAATCAAAAATCATATGTACCCTAAACTAGTACCAACAAAACTTCCACCCTATCCCGTAGTTTCTAAAATGGGGTCACTTTTTTGGATTTTCTACTCTAGGGGTGCATCAAGGGGGCTTCAAATGGGACATGGTGTCCAAAAAAAACGGTCTGGCAAAATCTGCCTTTCAAAAACCGTATGGCATTCCTTTCCTTCTGTGTCCTACCGTGTGCCCGTACAGTGGTTTATGACCACAAATGGGGTGTTTCTGTAAACTACAGAACCAGGGCCATAAATAATGAGTTTTGTTTGGCTGTTAACCCTTGCTTTGTAACTGGAAAAAAAATAGTAAAATGGAAAATTTGCCAAAAAGTTTAATTTTGAAATTGTATCTCTATTTTCCATTAATTCTTGTGGAACACCTAAAGGGTTAACAAAGTTTGTAAAATCCGTTTTGAATACCTTCAGGGGTGTCATTTCTAGAATGGGGTAATTTTTGGGTGGTTTCTATTATATAAGCCTCACAAAGGGACTTCAGACCTGAACTGGTCCCTAAAAATTGGGTTTTTGAAAAGTTCAGAACAATTTCAAGATTTGCTTCCAAACTTCTAAGCCTTGTAACATCCCCAAAATATAAAATATCATTCCCAAAATGATGCAAACATGAAGTAGACATATGGGGAATGTAAAGTAATAACTATGTTTGGAGGTATTACTATGAATTATAGAAGTAGAGAAATTGAAACTTGGAAATTAGCAATTTTTTACTTCATTTTTGGTAAATTTTTGTATTTTTTTATAAATAAAAATGTATATTTTTTTTTACTTCATTTTACCAGTGTCATATGTGCCGAAAAAGCATTCTCAGAATGATAAGGATAAGTCAAAACGTTTTAGAGTTATCACCACATAAAGTGACACTGGTCAGATTTGCAAAAAATGGCCTGGTCCTTAAAGGGATTCTGTCACCTCCCCTAACCAAAAATCGGATTTTAAAGCAGTCCTGCAGCACAGCTTACCTTGAATCGGCTGTGCTCTTCTATCTTGTAATCCGTTCAGTAGTTTATGAGAAAATCGACTTTTATGGTTATGCAAATTAGCCCTGAAGGTGCCCAGAGGGGCGTTTTGTTCCCCTTAGTGTGCCCAGTAACGCCCCTCTTACAGTGCCCAGCCCGGCTTCCTTCCGACTGCCTAACCGCCCACAGCCTCTCATCCCTCTCCTCCCCCTCCCTCACAGCCAAACGAACTCTCGCGCAGGCGCAGTACCCACTGAGGGCTGCGCCAGTGCGATCTGCAGGAGACTGAGGGCAGGAGCTTCATCCTTGTCACTGGGCTTGCGCCGAGCCCATGTGACGTCCGATGCTCGCTCTTCCCTCAGTCAGCCTGACTGAGGGAAGAGCGAGCATCGGACAACCCTATACAAAAACTCTGCACAGTACAAAAGAAGGAGCTGCAGACACCGGAGCCTATACTGGGCGAACGGAGCGGCGCCCAGACATACTAGTAAGTGCAGGGGGACCGCTGGGCGCCACTCTGCCCACTGATATAGTTAGTTTTTAGTTTTTAAAATAGTGACAGGTCCTCTTTAAGGTGTTAAACTCCATCACTGTATTTGCAGCAACCACTTCTGCAGGAAGGCTATTCCATACTTCCTGATATTACTTTTAAACCTTTGCCCCTCTAATTTAAAACTATGTCCTCTTGTAGTTTTTCTTCTTTTAAATATTTTCTCCTCTTTTACCGTGTTGATTCCCTTTATGTATTTAAAAGTTTCTATCATATCCCCTCTGTCTCGTCTTTCTTCCAAGCTATACATGTTAAGGTCCTTTAATCTTTCCTGGTAAGTTTTATCCTGCAATGCTGTCCGTACCATCTGTCTCAATAGGCAGTCAATGCACCTGGACAAAGGCTCAGTCACTGACCAAACCCCCGATACAATGGGTCTCCCAGGGGGGTGGGTCTGTCACTTATGAACCTTTGGCACAAGGCACCAACTAGGCTTTTTCGGAAAAAGGGGTAGGAGTCTCTCCGCTGTCCTACTTCACAGAAAATCATATTGGGTGTATTAAAACAGAAGACTTCTTAATTGTCCCTGTATTTTATGTGTAGGGTCGGTCCTCAGTTTCTCATTCAACTGTCTACGTGCTTCAAATACGTAGTATTCCTTAGTCATTACCACTACGTTTCCCCGCTTGTCTGCCGGTTTAACCACCAGATTGTTTTAACATTGTAGCCACTTCAGTGCTTTCTCTTCTCCCTTATCTATGTTTTTGGGTGCTTGGGGGTAAATTAGGGCTTTAACCCCTTCTAGCACTTTACGTTGGAAAAATGATATGCTGCAACCTGCGAGCAAGGGGTGACAAAAAGTGGAAGCGACTCCTCCCCTATGAATCTCCTGTTTTTGTGTCTATACGGGTGCTCCTAATGATGTATCTGCCAACCACTCCAAGACTGGTATTTCAGCTGGATTGAAACCGGCAGTCACCGTAAAACCCAAAGGTCCTATGGCTGCCGGTATCTCTCCCTTCATGTTAATTTGCGTGTTTCTAGGTGCGGTTCTAAACAATCTGTTTAAGTTTAGCTTTCTTATGGCTTTGAACAGATCAATTTCAAAATTGACCGGGTCAAACTGCTCCACCAGACTGTAATTGAGCCCCCTGTTGAGGACTCTTTCACAGTCTGGAGCCGGTCAAGTTGATTACCAAATTGGACATAGCTGGATTTTCATCCTCTTCTACTATCATCTCCAAGAGACTTGCTTTCTTTTGTGTCCCTGTCTTTCCTTTGTCTTTCCTTTTTCTTCCGCCCCTCCTGGTGTTCCTCCCAAAGGGGACCCTTTATTGGGTCCTTTCGTGCTTGTTGCACCCCTTGAGTCGTCAGACATCACTTTTCATCTGGCGTCGCTGCTGGCGTTTTTCTCGCCCAATTTTCTTTGATTCCAGTCGTTAATCAGTTCCTGGTCATAATCTTGTTTATCTCTGAGGAACTTGTCCTATTTCTTTTCTTTTATCTCACTGTGGATTACAATTAACTTATTTTCAAGACGTTTGTTAAATATTTGAAGCAGACTTTCTGTAAGAGGCATTTGTAGTTCTCCTCTAGCTTTTTGGAGGTCATCATTTATCGTTAAATACTCTCTCATTTGTTTTTAATACACTTTCCAGTATTCTCATAGAGAAATACTGGTGTAGGGCCTGCCATTCCTTTGAAAAATCCTTGTCTTCTTGATATTAAAGGGAATCTGTCACTAGCAATTTTTTTTTTCATGAATCCATGTTTAATAAAGTACCTTTTTCCATCTGTGTTGTTCTTTTCATTGTGAGTCTTGTCATTTCTTCTAAAAATCGATTCTTATGATATGCAAATGACGCTGTAAGTAGCCCAGAGGGGTGCTTTTCTTTCTCTACGGTGCCCAGGAACGCCCCTCTGAAGGGCCGTGCCCGCCTAAATTTGAAAACTAATAACGCCTCCAAGTTCAGCTAAATCGCCTCCCACAGGCGTGGCTAAGTGCTCAACGCCCCCCCGCCCCCCCCCCCTCAGCGCCGCGCTCTGCTTCAAACACCCCAATTCTCCTCTCGCCGGCATCCCAAATCACGCGCAGGCGCAGTGCCGGCGATTGCCTGCGCCCTGATAATACGACTGAGGGCAACAGCTTCAACATCGTCACTGGGCATGCGCCGATCCCAGTGACGTGTTCGCTATTGCCTCAGCCAGCTGCAAGCTGAATAGGCTGTCCGTCCCCTGTCCCGACATAATCAAGAGGATTTCATTCTGTATAGGTAGCGATTTGAAAAATGTATTTATTAACTACCACTATACACCAACGTATATTTATATTAGTACACTAGTTATAAAATCAATATAATATATGGCCATATGATTCTATACAAGCCCCCCCCACACACACACACACACACACACACACACACACAAATAAAACCCTCAACCATATATGATATAAATAGCTCCCACATCTTTTTATATTATATATGGTTGAGGGTTGAAATAATGTGCTAAGACATGTGAACCCCCCCCCCCCCCCCCCCACACACATAAAACCCTCAACCATATATGATATAAATAGCTCCCACATCTTTTTATATTATATATGCTTGAGGGTTGAAATAATGTGCTAAGACATGTGAACCTCCCCCCCATAAACCCCTCAACCATATATGATATAAATAGCACCCACATCTTTTTATATTATATATGGTTGCGTGTTAAACACCCCCCAACCCCCTCCGAAAATAAAAACATTGAACATTGTATAATAAAAATAGCCCCCACATCAACGGTCGCTGCATCAACTCCATGAGGTGCAACGGTCGCTGCATCTCTTCCCAGAGGTGCAACGGTCGCTGCATCAACTCCATGAGGTGCAACGGTCGCTGCATCAACTCCATGAGGTGCAACTCTCACTGCATCTCTTAATAGCGGTGCAACGATTGCTGCATCTACTCCATGAGGTGCAACGCTCGCATCTCTTCCCAGAGGTGCAACGGTCGCTGCATCAACTCCATGAGGTGCAACGGTCGTTGCACCTACTCCATGATGTGAACCGGTTGCTGCATCTTTTCCCAGAGGTGCAACGGTCGCTGCATCAACTCCATGAGGTGCAACGGTCGCTGCATCTACTCCATGAGGTGCAGCAGACGCTGCATCTACTCCATGATGTGCAACGGTCGCTGCATCAACTCCATGAGGTGCAACGGTCGCTGCATCAACTCCATGAGGTGCAACGGTCGCTGCATCAACTCCATGAGGTGCAACGCTCGCTGCATCTCTTCCCAGATGTGCAACGGTCGCTGCATCAACTCCATGAGGTGCAACACTCACTGCATCTCTTCCCAGAGGTGCGCCGGTCGCTGCATCTACTCCATTAGGTGCAACGGTCGCTGCATATTTTCCCAGAGGTGCAACGGTCGCTGCATCAACTCCATGAGGTGCAACAGTCACTGCTTCAACTCCATGAAGTGCAACAGTCGCTGCATCTACTCCATAAGGTGCAATAGTCGCTGCATCTACTCCATTAGGTGCAAAGCTCGCTGCATCTCTTCCCAGAGGTGCAACGGTCACTGCATCAACTCCATGAGGTGCAACAGTCGCTGCATCTACTCTATGAGGTGCAACGTTCGCTGCATCTCTTCCCAGAGGTGCAACGGTCGCTGCATCTACACCATGAGGTGCAACGCTCGCTGCATCTACTCCATGGGATGCAATGGTCGCTGCATTTATTTCTATATTTTATACCACCGTTGCAGTTATTCAAAGAAGTTCAATAATGATGGCAGTCATACAGTTTAGTGCACCACTTACATTTAAAATTAGTTTATTTAACATTGAACTAAAAAAAATTGAATTGCAAAAAAAAAAATATATATATATACATTGTCTTTATAAATTTTAACCTGAACAGAATTAGTTTAATTATACATTTTTTTTAAATATTTAATTGAAGGTCCCTGGTCCTTATCCGAAAATGTATTTCATATTGTCGAGCAGAACAAGAATAAAGATAGTACAAGGTATGTGGCTTGTATTACAATATTGATAAAACTAATTATAATTGATACTTCATTAATGTATTTGAATGTTTAATTTTATTTCTAGATCCACTATTTCAAATTTGCGTTTGTCCAACTCCAGACACCAACCAGCCAGCTTATGAAAGAGAAAGTGTGCACTGTGAGTGTCTTGCCTCCTCTGTTATCCCCAGTAGTTGGCTGCTCTATTTAATTTAATTTTTAAATTATTATGTAACGTTAAAACTAAAAATGATTATTCATAATTAATAATTCAATATTAATATATGTGTTTTTTTTACACCATAGTTGTCAACTAACTACAATGCCTTCGTGCATCGTAAATCAGTGTACAAGTAAAAACGGTCGGAAAGGACAAAATGAAAAAATAATTCTGCATCGATTTCAAAAATATGTACATCGAATAAAAAAATGGCTGGAGCAAACAAAGCAAAATTTCCAAGATATTGACACTCTCACAGAAAATATCCTAGAGGGTAGTAAAAAGGATAAATTCCGAATCTGCTCATGCCACTTCACCACAGAGAGTTTTGAAATAATTAATTTTCAACAATATCTAAAGAAAGATGCTGTTCCCACTATTTTTCCACAAGTTGAGGAAGGCAAAAGCATTATTTCTGAAGAATTAAAAAAAAAAAAAATCTAAAAGAAGAACTGATGTGGAACAACATTTAGCTTCTTCAGAGCAATTTGTCACTGTAGCCGTTTAGAATGTAGAAGATTGCGATATTGAAGAAATGCCATCGAGTAGTAGATGTAATAACTAGGGATGAGCGAACTCGAACTGTATAGTTCGGGTTCGTACCGAATTTTGGGGTGTCCGTGACACGGACCCGAACCCGGACATTTTCGTAAAAGTCCGGGTTCGGGTTCGGTGTTCGTCGCTTTCTTTGCGCTTTTGTGACGCTTTCTTGGCGCTTTTTGAAAGGCTGCAAAGCAGCCGATCAACAAGCGTCATACTACTTGCCCCAAGAGGCCATCACAGCCATGCCTACTATTGGCATGGCTGTGATTGGCCAGAGCACCATGTGACCCAGCCTCTATTTAAGCTGGAGTCACATAGCGCCGCCCGTCACTCTGCTCTGATTAGCGTAGGGAGAGGTTGCGGCTGCGACAGTAGGGCGAGATTAGGCAGATTAACTCCTCCAAAGGACTTGATTAACTGATCGATCTGCAGCTGTGGATCATTGAGCTGCTGATCCTCAATTGCTCACTGTTTTTAGGCTGCACAGACCGTTTGTCAGTCACATTTTTCTGGGGTGATCGGCGGCCATTTTGTGTCTTGTGGTGCGCCAGCACAAGCTGCGACCAAGTGCATTTAACCCTCAATGGTGTGGTTGTTTTTTGGCTAAAGCCTACATCAGGGTGAAGCTGTCACACCAAGTGCATTTAACCAGCAATAGTCTGTTCATTTTTTGGCCATATACAAAATCAGGGGCAAGCTGCGCCTGTCACCAAGTGCATTTAACCCTCAATGGTGTGGTTGTTTTTTGGCTAAAGCCTACATCAGGGTGAAGCTGTCACACCAAGTGCATTTAACCAGCAATAGTCTGTTCATTTTTTGGCCATATACTAAATCAGGGGCAAGCTGCGCCTGTCACCAAGTGCATTTAACCCTCAATGGTGTGGTTGTTTTTTGGCTAAAGCCTACATCAGGGTGAAGCTGTCACACCAAGTGCATTTAACCAGCAATAGTCTGTTTATTTTTTGGCCATATCCCAGTCTAATTCTGTCACTAAATCCATACCGGTCACCCAGCGCCTAAATACTAGGCCTCAAATTTATATCCAGCTAAATCTGTCCCTAGTGCTGTAGCTGGGAGAGTTATTTAGTGTCCGTTCAAGCACATTTCTTGTTCTGGGTTGAAATACAATTCCCAATTTAGCAATTTCATAATTTAGTGGTTTCTGCTATATCAGAGCTATTTGAAATCTATCCCTAAAAGGGTATATAATATTCAAGGTGCACATTGGGTCATTCAGAATAACTTCACACACACCCGCTACTGTGTATTTCCAAGTCTAATTCTGTCACTAAACCCATACCTGTCACGCAGCGCCTAAATACTAGGCCTCAAATTTATATCCAGCTAAATCTGTCCCTAGTGCTGTAGCTGGGCGAGTTATTTAGTGTCCGTTCAAGCACATTTCTTGTTCTGGGTTGAAATACAATTCCCAATTTAGCAATTTCATAATTTAGTGGTTTCTGCTATATCAGAGCTATTTGAAATCTATCCCTAAAAGGGTATATAATATTCAAGGTGCACATTGGGTCATTCAGAATAACTTCACACACACCCGCTACTGTGTATTTCCAAGTCTAATTCTGGCACTAAACCCATACCTGTCACCCAGCGCCTAAATACTAGGCCTCAAATTTATATCCCGCTAAATCTGTCCTTAGTGCTGTAGCTGGGCGAGTTATTTAGTGTCCGTTCAAGCACATTTCTTGTTCTGGGTTGAAATACAATTCCCAATTTAGCAATTTCATAATTTAGTGGTTTCTGCTATATCAGAGCTATTTGAAATCTATCCCTAAAAGGGTATATAATATTCAAGGTGCACATTGGGTCATTCAGAATAACTTCACACACACCCGCTACTGTGTATTTCCAAGTCTAATTCTGGCACTAAACCCATACCTGTCACCCAGCGCCTAAATACTAGGCCTCAAATTTATATCCCGCTAAATCTGTCCTTAGTGCTGTAGCTGGGCGAGTTATTTAGTGTCCGTTCAAGCACATTTCTTGTTCTGGGTTGAAATACAATTCCCAATTTAGCAATTTCATAATTTAGTGGTTTCTGCTATATCAGAGCTATTTGAAATCTATCCCTAAAAGGGTATATAATATTCAAGGTGCACATTGGGTCATTCAGAATAACTTCACACACACCCGCTACTGTGTATTTCCAAGTCTAATTCTGGCACTAAACCCATACCTGTCACCCAGCGCCTAAATACTAGGCCTCAAATTTATATCCCGCTAAATCTGTCCTTAGTGCTGTAGCTGGGCGAGTTATTTAGTGTCCGTTCAAGCACATTTCTTGTTCTGGGTTGAAATACAATTCCCAATTTAGCAATTTCATAATTTAGTGGTTTCTGCTATATCAGAGCTATTTGAAATCTATCCCTAAAAGGGTATATAATATTCAAGGTGCACATTGGGTCATTCAGAATAACTTCACACACACCCGCTACTGTGTATTTCCAAGTCTAATTCTGGCACTAAACCCATACCTGTCACCCAGCGCCTAAATACTAGGTCTCAAATTTATATCCCGCTAAATCTGTCCTTAGTGCTGTAGCTGGGCGAGTTATTTAGTGTCCGTTCAAGCACATTTCTTGTTCTGGGTTGAAATACAATTCCCAATTTAGCAATTTCATAATTTAGTGGTTTCTGCTATATCAGAGCTATTTGAAATCTATCCCTAAAAGGGTATATAATATTCAAGGTGCACATTGGGTCATTCAGAATAACTTCACACACACCCGCTACTGTGTATTTCCAAGTCTAATTCTGGCACTAAACCCATACCTGTCACCCAGCGCCTAAATACTAGGCCTCAAATTTATATCCCGCTAAATCTGTCCTTAGTGCTGTAGCTGGGCGAGTTATTTAGTGTCCGTTCAAGCACATTTCTTGTTCTGGGTTGAAATACAATTCCCAATTTAGCAATTTCATAATTTAGTGGTTTCTGCTATATCAGAGCTATTTGAAATCTATCCCTAAAAGGGTATATAATATTCAAGGTGCACATAGGGTCATTCAGAATAACTTCACACAAACGCTTCTGTGCATTTCCAAGTCTAATTCTGTCACTAAATCCATACCTGTCACCCAGCGCCTAAATACTAGGCCTCAAATTTATATCCAGCTAAATCTGTCCCTAGTGCTGTAGCTGGGCGAGTTATTTAGTGTCCGTTCAAGCACATTTCTTGTTCTGGGTTGAAATACAATTCCCAATTTAGCAATTTCATAATTTAGTGGTTTCTGCTATATCAGAGCTATTTGAAATCTATCCCTAAAAGGGTATATAATATTCAAGGTGCACATTGGGTCATTCAGAATAACTTCACACACACCCGCTACTGTGTATTTCCAAGTCTAATTCTGGCACTAAACCCATACCTGTCACCCAGCGCCTAAATACTAGGCCTCAAATTTATATCCCGCTAAATCTGTCCTTAGTGCTGTAGCTGGGCGAGTTATTTAGTGTCCGTTCAAGCACATTTCTTGTTCTGGGTTGAAATACAATTCCCAATTTAGCAATTTCATAATTTAGTGGTTTCTGCTATATCAGAGCTATTTGAAATCTATCCCTAAAAGGGTATATAATATTCAAGGTGCACATAGGGTCATTCAGAATAACTTCACACACCCGCTACTGTGCATTTCCAAATCTAATTCTGTCACTAAACCCATACCT
This sequence comes from Bufo gargarizans, assembly GCF_014858855.1. Classification (NCBI taxonomy): domain Eukaryota; kingdom Metazoa; phylum Chordata; class Amphibia; order Anura; family Bufonidae; genus Bufo; species Bufo gargarizans. Next base: position 371,671,817 of record NC_058082.1, on the reverse strand, counting down.
GTCACCCAGCGCCTAAATACTAGGCCTCAAATTTATATCCCGCTAAATCTCTCGTTACCGCTGTCCTGTTGTGGCTGGGAAAGTTATTTAGTGTCCGTCAAAGCACATTTTTTGTTCTGGGTTGAAATACAATTCCCAATTTAGCAATTTCATAATTTAGTCGTTTCTGCTATATCAGAGCTATTTGAAATCTATCCCTAAAAGGGTAGATCATATTGAAGGTGCACATAGGGTCATTCAGAATAACTTCACACACACGCTTCTGTGCATTTCCAAGTCTAATTCTGTCACTAAATCCATACCGGTCACCCAGCGCCTAAATACTAGGTCTCAAATTTATATCCCGCTGAATTTGAATACAATACATTGGGCCAAATAATATATTTGTTGTTGTGGTGAACCATAACAATGAGAAAAACATCTAGTAAGGGACGCGGACGTGGACATGGTCGTGGTGGTGTTAGTGGACCCTCTGGTGCTGGGAGAGGACGTGGCCGTTCTGCCACATCCACACGTCCTAGTGTACCAACTACCTCAGGTCCCAGTAGCCGCCAGAATTTACAGCGATATATGGTGGGGCCCAATGCCGTTCTAAGGATGGTAAGGCCTGAGCAGGTACAGGCATTAGTCAATTGGGTGGCCGACAGTGGATCCAGCACGTTCACATTATCTCCCACCCAGTCTTCTGCAGAAAGCGCACAGATGGCGCCTGAAAACCAACCCCATCAGTCTGTCACATCACCCCCATGCATACCAGGGAAACTGTCTCAGCCTCAAGTTATGCAGCAGTCTCTTATGCTGTTTGAAGACTCCGCTGGCAGGGTTTCCCAAGGGCATCCACCTAGCCCTTCCCCAGCGGTGAAAGACATAGAATACACTGACGCACAACCACTTATGTTTCCTGATGATGAGGACATGGGAATACCACCTCAGCATGTCTCTGATGATGACGAAACACAGGTGCCAACTGCTGCGTCTTTCTGCAGTGTGCAGACTGAACAGGAGGTCAGGGATCAAGACTGGGTGGAAGACGATGCAGGGGACGATGAGGTCCTAGACCCCACATGGAATGAAGGTCGTGCCACTGACTTTCACAGTTCGGAGGAAGAGGCAGTGGTGAGACCGAGCCAACAGCGTAGCAAAAGAGGGAGCAGTGGGCAAAAGCAGAACACCCGCCGCCAAGAGACTCCGCCTGCTACTGACCGCCGCCATCTGGGACCGAGCACCCCAAAGGCAGCTTCAAGGAGTTCCCTGGCATGGCACTTCTTCAAACAATGTGCTGACGACAAGACCCGAGTGGTTTGCACGCTGTGCCATCAGAGCCTGAAGCGAGGCATTAACGTTCTGAACCTGAGCACAACCTGCATGACCAGGCACCTGCATGCAAAGCATGAACTGCAGTGGAGTAAACACCTTAAAACCAAGGAAGTCACTCAGGCTCCCCCTGCTACCTCTTCTGCTGCTGCCGCCTCGGCCTATTCTGCTGCTGCCGCCTCGGCCTCTTCCTCCGCCTCTGGAGGAACGTTGGCACCTGCCGCCCAGCAAACAGGGGATGTACCACCAACACCACCACCACCACCTCCGTCACCAAGCGTCTCAACCATGTCACACGCCAGCGTTCAGCTCTCCATCTCACAAACATTTGATAGAAAGCGTAAATTCCCACCTAGCCACCCTCGATCCCTGGCCCTGAATGCCAGCATTTCTAAACTACTGGCCTATGAAATGCTGTCATTTAGGCTGGTGGACACAGACAGCTTCAAACAGCTCATGTCGCTTGCTGTCCCACAGTATGTTGTTCCCAGCCGGCACTACTTCTCCAAGAGAGCCGTGCCTTCCCTGCACAACCAAGTATCCGATAAAATCAAGTGTGCACTGCGCAACGCCATCTGTGGCAAGGTCCACCTAACCACAGATACGTGGACCAGTAAGCACGGCCAGGGACGCTATATCTCCCTAACTGCACACTGGGTAAATGTAGTGGCAGCTGGGCCCCAGGCGGAGAGCTGTTTGGCGCACGTCCTTCCGCCGCCAAGGATCGCAGGGCAACATTCTTTGCCTCCTGTTGCCACCTCCTCCTTCTCGGCTTCCTCCTCCTCTTCTTCCACCTGCTCATCCAGTCAGCCACACACCTTCACCACCAACTTCAGCACAGCCCGGGGTAAACGTCAGCAGGCCATTCTGAAACTCATATGTTTGGGGGACAGGCCCCACACCGCACAGGAGTTGTGGCGGGGTATAGAACAACAGACCGACGAGTGGTTGCTGCCGGTGAGCCTCAAGCCCGGCCTGGTGGTGTGTGATAATGGGCGAAATCTCGTTGCAGCTCTGGGACTAGCCAATTTGACGCACATCCCTTGCTTGGCGCATGTGCTGAATTTGGTGGTGCAGAAGTTCATTCACAACTACCCCGACATGTCAGAGCTGCTGCATAAAGTGCGGGCCGTCTGTTCGCGCTTCCGGCGTTCACATCCTGCTGCTGCTCGCCTGTCTGCGCTACAGCGTAACTTCGGCCTTCCCGCTCACCGCCTCATATGCGACGTGCCCACCAGGTGGAACTCCACCTTGCACATGCTGGACAGACTGTGCGAGCAGCAGCAGGCCATAGTGGAGTTTCAGCTGCAGCACGCACGGGTCAGTCGCACTACAGAACAGCACCACTTCACCACCAATGACTGGGCCTCCATGCGAGACCTGTGTGCCCTGTTGCGCTGTTTCGAGTACTCCACCAACATGGCCAGTGGCGATGACACCGTTATCAGCGTTACAATACCACTTCTATGTCTCCTTGAGAAAACACTTAGGGCGATGATGGAAGAGGAGGTGGCCCAGGAGGAGGAGGAGGAGGAAGAGGGGTCATTTTTAGCACTTTCAGGCCAGTCTCTTCGAAGTGACTCAGAGGGAGGTTTTTGGCAACAGCAGAGGCCAGGTACAAATGTGGCCAGCCAGGGCCCACTACTGGAGGACGAGGAGGACGAGGATGAGGAGGAGGTGGAGGAGGATGAGGATGAAGCATGGTCACAGCGGGGTGGCACCCAACGCAGCTCGGGTCCATCACTGGTGCGTGGCTGGGGGGAAAGGCAGGACGATGACGATACGCCTCCCACAGAGGACAGCTTGTCCTTATCCCTGGGCAGCCTGGCACACATGAGCGACTACATGCTGCAGTGCCTGCGCAACGACAGCAGAGTTGCCCACATTTTAACCTGTGCGGACTACTGGGTTGCCACCCTGCTGGATCCACGCTACAAAGACAATGTGCCCACCTTACTTCCTGCACTGGAGCGTGATAGGAAGATGCGCGAGTACAAGCGCACGTTGGTAGACGCGCTACTGAGAGCATTCCCAAATGTCACAGGGGAACAAGTGGAAGCCCAAGGCCAAGGCAGAGGAGGAGCAAGAGGTCGCCAAGGCAGCTGTGTCACGGCCAGCTCCTCTGAGGGCAGGGTTAGCATGGCAGAGATGTGGAAAACTTTTGTCAACACGCCACAGCTAACTGCACCACCACCTGATACGCAACGTGTTAGCAGGAGGCAACATTTCACTAACATGGTGGAACAGTACGTGTGCACACCCCTCCACGTACTGACTGATGGTTCGGCCCCATTCAACTTCTGGGTCTCTAAATTGTCCACGTGGCCAGAGCTAGCCTTTTATGCCTTGGAGGTGCTGGCCTGCCCGGCAGCCAGCGTTTTGTCTGAACGTGTATTCAGCACGGCAGGGGGCGTCATTACAGACAAACGCAGCCGCCTGTCTACAGCCAATGTGGACAAGCTGACGTTCATAAAAATGAACCAGGCATGGATCCCACAGGACCTGTCCGTCCCTTGTCCAGATTAGACATTAACTACCTCCCCATAACCATATATTATTGGACTCCAGGGCACTTCCTCATTCAATCCTATTTTTATTTTCATTTTACCATTATATTGCGATGCTACCCAAAGTTGAATGAACCTCTCCTCTGCCTGTGTGCTAGGCCTAAATATATGCCAATGGACTGTTGCAGTGGTGGCTGACATGAAGCCTGATTCTCTGCTATGACATGCAGACTAATTCTCTGCTGACATGAAGCCAGATTGTCTGTTACGGGACCTCTCTCCTCTGCCTGGGTGCTGGGCCTAAATTTATGACAATGGACTGTTGCAGTGGTGGCTGACGTGAAGCCTCATTCTCTGCTATGACATGCAGACTGATTCTCTGCTGACATGAAGCCAGATTGTCTGTTACGGGACCTCTCTCCTCTGCCTGTGTGCTAGGCCTAAATATATGCCAATGGACTGTTGCAGTGGTGGCTGACGTGAAGCCTGATTCTCTGCTATGACATGCAGACTGATTCTCTGCTGACATGAAGCCAGATCCTCTGTTACGGGACCTCTCTCCTCTGCCTGTGTGTGTGCTGGGCCTAAATATATGCCAATGGACTGTTGCAGTGGTGGCTGACGTGAAGCCTCATTCTCTGCTATGACATGCAGACTAATTCTCTGCTGACATGAAGACAGATTCTCTGTTACGGGACCTCCCTCCTCTGCCTGGGTGCTGGGCCTAAATATATGCCAATGGACTGTTGCAGTGGTGGGTGACGTGAAGCCTGATTCTCTGCTATGACATGCAGACTAATTCTCTGCTGACATGAAGACAGATTCTCTGTTACGGGACCTCTCTCCTCTGCCTGTGTGTGTGCTGGGCCTAAATATATGCCAATGGACTGTTGCAGTGGTGGCTGACGTGAAGCCTCATTCTCTGCTATGACATGCAGACTAATTCTCTGCTGACATGAAGACAGATTCTCTGTTACGGGACCTCCCTCCTCTGCCTGGGTGCTGGGCCTAAATATATGCCAATGGACTGTTGCAGTGGTGGCTGACGTGAAGCCTCATTCTCTGCTATGACATGCAGACTGATTCTCTGCTGACATGAAGCCAGATCGTCTGTTACGGGACCTCTCTGCTCTGCCTGTGTGCTAGGCCTAAATATATGCCAATGGACTGTTGCAGTGGTGGGTGACGTGAAGCCTCATTCTCTGCTATGACATGCAGACTGATTCTCTGCTGTCATGAAGCCAGATTGTCTGTTACGGGACCTCTCTGCTCTGCCTGTGTGCTAGGCCTAAATATATGCCAATGGACTGTTGCAGTGGTGGGTGACGTGAAGCCTCATTCTCTGCTATGACATGCAGACTGATTCTCTGCTGTCATGAAGCCAGATTGTCTGTTACGGGACCTCTCTGCTCTGCCTGTGTGCTAGGCCTAAATATATGCCAATGGACTGTTGCAGTGGTGGGTGACGTGAAGCCTCATTCTCTGCTATGACATGCAGACTGATTCTCTGCTGACATGAAGCCAGATTGTCTGTTACGGGACCTCTCTCCTCTGCCTGTGTGCTAGGCCTAAATATATGCCAATGGACTGTTGCAGTGGTGGCTGACGTGAAGCCTCATTCTCTGCTATGACATGCAGACTAATTCTCTGCTGACATGAAGCCAGATTGTCTGTTACGGGACCTCTCTCCTCTGCCTGGGTGCTGGGCCTAAATTTATGACAATGGACTGTTGCAGTGGTGGCTGACGTGAAGCCTGATTCTCTGCTATGACATGCAGACTGATTCTCTGCTGACATGAAGCCAGATCCTCTGTTACGGGACCTCTCTCCTCTGCCTGTGTGTGTGCTGGGCCTAAATATATGCCAATGGACTGTTGCAGTGGTGGCTGACGTGAAGCCTCATTCTCTGCTATGACATGCAGACTGATTCTCTGCTGACATGAAGCCAGATTCTCTGTTACGGGACCTCTCTCCTCTGCCTGTGTGTGTGCTGGGCCTAAATATATGCCAATGGACTGTTGCAGTGGTGGCTGACGTGAAGCCTCATTCTCTGCTATGACATGCAGACTAATTCTCTGCTGACATGAAGACAGATTCTCTGTTACGGGACCTCCCTCCTCTGCCTGGGTGCTGGGCCTAAATATATGCCAATGGACTGTTGCAGTGGTGGCTGACGTGAAGCCTCATTCTCTGCTATGACATGCAGACTAATTCTCTGCTGACATGAAGACAGATTCTCTGTTACGGGACCTCTCTCCTCTGCCTGGGTGCCGGGGCCTAAATATCTGAGAATGGACTGTTCCAGTGGTGGGTGACGGGAAGCCAGATTCTCTGCTATGGAACCTCTCTCCAATTGATTTTGGTTAATTTTTATTTATTTAATTTTTAATTTAATTCATTTCCCTATCCACATTTGTTTGCAGGGGATTTACCTACATGTTGCTGCCTTTTGCAGCCCTCTAGCTCTTTCCTGGGCTGTTTTACAGCCTTTTTAGTGCCGAAAAGTTCGGGTCCCCATTGACTTCAATGGGGTTCGGGTTCGGGACGAAGTTCGGATCGGGTTCGGATCCCGAACCCGAACATTTCCGGGATGTTCGGCCGAACTTCTCGAACCCGAACATCCAGGTGTTCGCTCAACTCTAGTAATAACGCTAGTATTCAAACGGAGTATGCGATGAACGAATGTGTCATCTTATCTAGGGAGGAGTACAATAATCTGGTATCCCACAATCGAACGGTGGCTACAAGTGTGTTGGGTTTACCAATCTCGGCTTCAACTCGTCGTTCAGCTATGAAAATGACAAGCAGATACTCTGCAGACGAAGTGTCATCTCCACTCAGGAAAAGACCCAACTTGCAAAAGGAATTATTTCCAGTTCCGATATCAGAAGACAACGAGGACTGTAATCTACATGTTGACGAAGACCCTAAAAACACCCTAAATGCGGACTTCATGAATCTATCTCTCAGTTTCTGCGAAGAAAAAATGCTTGGACAATTTACTATATAAAGTTAAATGTCAAGCAGATATAAATTGCCACTGTATGGTCAAAACTTTTAAAAAGAACATTGAGGGCACCTATCTGTCTGTACGTGCTACTTGTCAAAAAGGTCACCAATCAACCTAGAATAGGAAATTTGGGTGCGGGCAATATATTAATCGCAGCATCTATTTTGATTAGTGGCCTTAATTTTCAAAAAGTAAAAGAACTTTTTGACATCTTTGGCATGTTAAGCATTTCAGAAAAAAACTATTATCGCTATCAGAGCAACTTTTTTTCCCTGCCATCAATGTGGCATGGAAACACGAGCAAATCAGCATAAAAGATCAAATATTACATAAAGAACTGTGCATTGCTGGAGATGGGCAATGCGATAGTCCGGGACATAGTGCTAAATATTATGTCTACACAATGATGGACACTGTCTCTCTCAAAATAATAGACTTTGAAGTAGTCCAAAGAACACAATGTTCATCATCTGTTGCCATTGAGAAGCATGGATTTGGAATTGTTCTTGATCGCTTATTAAACGAAAACTTAAAAATCAAAATTTTTGCCTCTGACAGACATGTTGGAATCAGAAAAAAGATGCGTCAAGAATATAGCCAAATTAAACACCAGTTTGATGTATGGCATTACGCCAAGTCTATCAGAAAAAAATTAACTTGTGCTAGTCGTGTAAATTTTTGCAGAGAGATAACACCATGGATCCCAAAGATAATACTCCATTTCTGGTGGAGTATCCAAACTTGCCAAGACAACAGGCAACTGTTACAAGAAAAATGGATGTCGCTTTTACAGCACATAACAGATAAACACCATTGGGAAGGAGAACTTTATTCCAGGTGTTCCCATGGACCAATAGATGAAGCAACAGAGGATCCGATTTTATGGCTTCGGACAGAGAAGCCACCATATCTCAAAATGTAAAAAAATTGTGGCAAACCAGCAGCTTCTTAATGATCTACCACATCTTGTTCATAATTGTCATACTGGGGCATTGGAGAACTTTCATAACCTAGCATTAAAGTACAGAACCAAACGAATTCACTTCGGCATTGATGGTATGGAAGCACATACAAAATTGGCTGCCTTGACACATAACCACAACGTCGGTAGACCGCAAGCTGTGGTCAGAGTTCAAAAGAAAAATACAGAGCCAATTGGCTTCAAAAGAACTGCCATTGTCTTACCTAAAAATCGATGGATTGCCAGAAACATTTATGACAAAGTGTCTAGGTAATTCACAGACATTTTTTCAACAGATGTCCTAAAACTAGCAAATGGCAAACTGAAGTCCAACTGGTCCTCAAGGGCACCTTCACTTCCTCCAAATCTTAGCAACATGGAGAGGCCAAATAAAGAGGAAATAAAGAAACAGCGTCTGAGTTGGACAAGAGGCATTTCATCAGCATGATTATCAATAAGAGAGTATTATTATTAGTGCAACCTAATTTATCTAAACTTATAAATCATAACTGTTTACCGTCTACAAGTTCAATTAATATTAGAAAAAAGTATTAGACCAAAAATTTAAGTTAATAAAGTGTTTCATTTGTTTTTGATAAATAATTTATTTCAGTCCTACGAATTCCAGGAACAAGAATGTTTTTGGTTTGGAATCGTACATGTGATGTTTCTTAAAATAATGTAAAATTATACACATGTTTTATATTAATACATTTTTTACCTGTTGTTTACAATGTAAAATTTGAAAATTTTGAGATAGTATAAAGTGTGTTATTTAACTAATATTTGGAATATTATTTATGCTCACTCCACTACATTCATGCCTATCAGCATTGCAACGTATGACATTGTATATTGACTGATACAAAATGTAAAATTATAACTTGTAGTGATTGTTAACACAGGTGTGCCCTTTTTTGTGATCCGCAATGAGCTGATATTCAAAACCCGGATTCTGTCCGTATGCCCTCCGCTAAATACAGAACGGAACGGTTATCCCGTAATAGAGATGCCAATTCATGTCCCCAAAACGAATAGGACATGTCTCATCTTTTATGCGGGTCCAGGGAATGTAGCAGACCAACTGAAATTAATAGTTCCGTGTACAGTCCATTTAGGCACGGGCACATACATTAGCAAGTGCCTCGGCTGAAAAGACACTTTAACAAAACATCATCAGTAGGGAGCAGGGGTTGAGGCGACAGCATTGTCTGAACCGATGCAAACGCCAGCGTCTCCTTAGGGGCCTAGTCAGAACACACACAAAAGGAACAACAAGGAAGGGGACTTATCTGAAGCAGAACTGGAACCAGCACTCCACACCAAACCATAGCAGACACAGAGTGAACTATAAGCCGCACTGATCACAGGGAGAAGGAAGGCTCTAAAGGAGAGATAATCAGCCTTCAATCTTGTGCACCTGCGAGAGGCAGTTCCAGCTCAGAAACTAATCAAAACAAACAGAGGACTCAGACATGTGTAGCAAGTCTGACAGATCTCCGTACATTCACAGGGCAGGGCGTGACAAGTGTTATGAGAATTTTATTATGCGGACATTTTATCTTAGGATGTGTGTGTGTTTTTATAGATTGTCATCTGTCTCCCTGTGTTGGATTTAGCCAAAGAACACTCTAGCAGAGGGTACTTTGGCTGAATCGGGACCAGTGGCAAAACTGTCAGTATAAAAACCTTCTCATGGGCTCGGAGCGCTATCCCTTTCTGGATACATATCTGCTTTTAAGACATGCATATCTGCCTTGTCGGTATACTTGCACCATATACTGACAATAGCGGTAGCAATGCCTCGCAGATAATCTCAAACCTATGAGAACCAGTAGAATGATCTTTATTAGATACTGATCACTCTAGAGCAGTATTAAATGAGGTCCATGCTGACAGTGATGGGGGGTGGGCGGCCACCTGGCTGGTCAGGTAGTGGGCATGACTCATCCTTCCTTATACAGGCATGTGGTGTGTCCATTGTCTGCCCAGCCACATTGACTGCCCCTCCCTGTCCTTTGATATGTCATCACTTCCTGTATCCTTTTCTTTGGCCAGCCCCTTTTACACCTTTTGTTAGTCAATAAAGGACGGACACTGGGCAAGGAGGAGGAGTTGCTCAGAATTCAACGGATATGGTAACAACTGGGTCTTTATCTGCAGCTGAGGGAAAATGGAGTTACCTTTTTCCTTACTCAAACTTTGATGCGAGCTGATTGCAACTATTAATTTGTCTACAATACAAGCAACCAATGAGGCCGTGCGCTCCTGTTGTCAGCTGGATTACAGGCTGGAATACCATGGTCCACGGAAGGCCTTATGCTGCTAAGTTCATTGTTTTATCATCAAACAGTGGCTCTGGTTAGTTAAAATTGTTCAATCCTATATAAAAATAATTTTATTTCAGAACAAATAATTTTATTTCAGAACACAGGCTGGCTACATTGAAATATCACTGACTCCATTAGGAATCTCACAGGTCATGAATGAACCTGCTGGAGCATGTACATTTTCAGTGATGTGAGAATGCAGTGCTTGTTGTCCTTTTATAGTATTTTTAACTAAATTTGAGTGCGCTAGTATAATATAACAAAAAAAGTTTGCTGACTAAACTCTAAAGAGTTTGTTTAGCATAAACCACAGATGAAAATTCTATAGCAAAAGTATGATCCTCAAATCCCTGATGAACATTGTTACTTATACATCAACCCTAAAAAGGTCATCTAAACACCATAATTACAAAATAAAATAAAACAATGTTTTAGAAAATCAATTTATTTTTTATTAGCCTTTGAAATGACTTAGATGTGTAATATCTTTATTTAATTTTAAGATCTAAAACTATCGGGTAACATATGTAAAATAAATAACGGAAAACAATAACATTTTTTGTTGTTGACAAATAAATAATTGGATATTATCAAACATAATTAAAGTGCCTGTGTAAAAAAAATTTCAGCAAACCATTATACAATCAATATATTAGTATTAGTAAAGGGGTTATCCATGCATTTTTTTGTGGATGACCTATCTACATGATAGGTCATCAATATCAGATTGGCGAGAGTCCAACAGCAACCATCGATCAGCTTTATTTGGAGACGGCGCATGAGCCGTCTACATTCACTCTTCAAGCTATGCAGCTGTGTCCCATAAACATACAGCGGTGAGCAGGAAGAGAATCAGTGGACGGCTCATGCTCACTGCTACAGCTGATCGGCGGGGGGGGGGGCGGGGTCGGACCCTCGACGATCTGATATTGCTGAACTATCCATGGACAACCCCTTTAATGTAACAAAGAATGAAAAATTCAATACCTAATGATATAAACTTAATTCGTTATCAACTAATATTATCTTTTATGTAGACGATATTAGATGTGGGTGAGATAAATCAGCTTTCACCCGGTCACAATGTGGTTAATTGCCTTGCAGCACTGGGGTCCTAGGTTCAAATCCGACCAAGGGCAACATCTGCATTGAGTTTGTATGTTCTCCCCGTGTTTGCGTGGGTTTCCTCCGGGTACTCCGGTTTCCTCCCACACGCCAAAGACATACTGATAGGGACCTTAGATTGTGAGCCCCATTGGGGACAGTTGGATGATAATGTCTGTAAAGCGCTGTGGAATTAGTAGCGCTATATAAGTGTGTATAATATATATATATATCTCACAGACATTGTTCTGGGACCCCATCACAATGACAACTGTGATTTCGTAGTAAAGAGATCACAGAGAGGCACGGAGCATTAACAGTCATGTTACTGCTCCGTGCCTCTGCAGTCTGCAGCGGGTCTTGGCACTCTTTCACGGAGCGGATGCCATGCACGGCATCCGCTCGTGTGAAGCAGCCCTTAGACCTGGAGAATAGTGGGGACCCTGAGGTACAGACACATATGCAAAAATCTGAGCCCTTTAGACAAGGAATTAAATCCACGTTCACTCCCCCCTTGTCGGCTGGAGGTAGTCTGGATCTCTTTTTCAAGCAAGTCTTGAAGGAAACCAAAGCACTGATATACCCACAGACTCAGTCTAATCTCAGTGTGGGTGAGCACAGGGCTCTGGCTTGGCTTGAGAAATGTAAAGAGATCATAGTCAAACCATCCGACAAGGGGGGCAATGTGGTAGTTATGCATAGGACATGTTACATGCAAGAAGCTTATAAACAACTTAAAGATACCAATACCTATGCCCCCCTCACCTCTGACCCCACTTCCAAATATCAACAGCAACTTAAAGCATTATTGTGAAAGTATGTTGACAGAGGTTTTCTAACTAAGCGCATGGACGAAAAGCTCTATCCCCAGTTCCCTATCAAACCTGTGTGGTATATAGTACCCAAGATCAATAAATCGCTGGTAAACCCACCTGGGTGCCCCATAGTGTCAGGGAACGGTTCTCTGAGCGAACCCGTCTCAATATTTAGATTGGATGTTGCACCCAGTGTTAAAGGGGGTCCCTTCCTATTTGGACGACACCACTGATTTTGGAGGCTCTGAAGGATGTACAATGGCAGGACGGCTTTCATTTAGCCGCGGTAGATGTGGAGAGTCTATACACCAGGATTCCACAGGAACTGGGGATAGAGACGATTAGGGACATTCTGCGCAGAATTAGCAAAAGTGACGAATATGTTGATTTCGTCACAGAATCCCTCTCATTCATATTGACACATAATGCTTTTATTTTTAATCAGGAATGGTTCAAACAATTGTCAGGCACAGCAATGGGGACACCTGTCTCATGCACCCTTGCTAATTTATTTTTAGCTATCTTTGAAGAGAGGTACATCTACACTGTCCAGAATCCATTCATTCGTTATATCAAGGTTTTCCTTCGATATATCAATGATATATTCATTGTCTGGACAGGTGATCTACATATGTTTAGTGCATTCGTGGAATATTTGAATCAAGCTAACAATATGAACATGCGGTTCACCAGCACAATCAGTGCGGAGGAACTGGATTTTCTTGATGTCAAGGTGAGGGTTAAAGATGGTCAGCTAAACCCCACTATCTACAGAAAAGGTACATCCACGAATGCACTATTATATTATAAAAGTTACCACCCACCCCACATAAAAACTGCCATTCCTTATGGCCAATTCATGTGTCTTGCTAGAATTGTGAAAGACGACACTGAGTTTAAAGAGCAATGTGGAGACATGAAGAGACGATTTTTACAGAGGGGTTACCCGGAGAAGATAATAGATAGCGCATATTTGAAGTGCTTGCACAAGAGAGAGGTTCTGGGTAGGGACATCCATACGAAAAAGAGGAGACAACAAAATAATGATGGCGAGCGTAGAGCGGTGTTCACATTCGACTTTTCACCAATGGCTTCCACTATTAAAACAGTGATCTTGAATAATTGGCAGATGCTGCAGAGGGATCCCTCCCTGGCAGCCATGGTAGACAATCCTGCCATTGTCAGTTTTCACAGGAGTAAAACTATAGAGGATGCTGTTGTCAGGAGCAACCTCCCCCGTCCAGTTGATAACTGGCTGGGCAGGAGTGCTCCCAGAGGAAACTTTGCATGTGGACACTGCTCTATGTGCGCATATGTATACAAACAGAAGTATCTGCAGCTGGGACATGTAGGACATGCAGTTAAACAATTTATACACTGCAAGACCCAATATGTTGTGTATGCGATTTTGTGCCCATGCGGGAGATTTTACATTGGAAAGACACACAGGTGCCTATATGTACGTTTTAGGGAACACAAAAAATCTATTATCACCAGAAATGGAGCAACTAGACTAATTGAGCATATACATAATGAACATGCAGGGAATAGTGAAATTTTGAAATGTGCAGGTATAGAAGTGGTTCACACCCCCATGAGAGCGGGGGACAGAAAACGCATTCTCCTGCAGAGAGAAGCTGCATGGATAATCGAAACACAAGCCATGGGCTCTCTAGGGTTAAATGACAAGAATGACTTAGCTGTTTTCATTTGATTGGTTTTAGCACATATGTTTTTTATACCACTTAATTGTAACCAGTGACATGCATGAGATGGGGGTATTTCTAGCCCCCTCCTCCTTCACGTCACAGGAGGCTTGACAAAGCGCAACACAGCGCGAAACAGCTGTAGCCTGTTCATTCACCTGTGTCCTGTCTGCGTCCACGATGTGTATTTGAAAAATAAACTGCAAACAGCAACTTTGTGACCAGTGGTGAGTGCTGCAGTGCTTTTTTCTTCTGCTATTATCATATGTAAAGTTTAGCTAAATTGTACAACTTTTAAAACAATATAAAAATAATATTAAATTCTTTTATTCCAATGCCATAAATGCAACAGGTTTCTTTAAAACCCATGTAACGTTCTTCAGGGTCTGGAAAAGTACTCCGTATTAGATAAACTGCACAAGAGGGTATGGGTTTCCTATTTCCAACTCCGAGATAGCCATGCACCCAAGTGGTAAAAAACCGGTATGCTGTCTTATGCCTTTGCCTAGTACACAAAACAAAAACATACCATATTATAAAAAAAAGTTTAGATTTGCCTTAACATCTAATTATTTATGTAAAAAAATATATTTTTAATAACAAAACAGTCAAACAATTTCATTTTTTAGTAAACCTAAAAAATAAAAAAGGATAATATGATTTAGAACCAGATCTCAATGTTAGTGCTCATTCACATGGACATCTGATGCCCATGCCCAAACCGTGGTTCGCAAATTGCGTTCCGGAAGGGCCAGGCACCTTTTAATGTGGCACTTCAACGGAACGGTGCCCGTGCCTTGTGGACCGCAATTTGGGGGCCACAGCACAGGCACAGGTGACACATGGTCGTTTGAAACAACCCTAAAAAAAAATAGAGCACGCTCTGTATTTTGGATTAACAGATTTATCGAGTATCAGTTAAACTGAATGTGGCCACAATCTCCTCGCAGCTGGCACATGGTAGATCCCCAGCAATTCAGGACCTTTGAGGTTCACATCTTGGACACCAGCAATATACACTATTGAGAAAGCAACCTTAATTTAACATACAGAAATAATAAATAAAATAATGCTTTGCTTGACTAGCTGATCAGACACATATTATAATGGCGTTGCTAATGCAATAAATCAAGATATACACCAATCTAATAAAATTATACTTCAGTAATAGTAGGTAAATTAAAATTGATGTCAACCTGTTAAAATCTCTATCCGGGGGCGGTGTTCGAACTTGACCAACGGCACGAAGATTGATATTTATAAGGTCTTCTCTTTGACAATATAAATTAAAATACTCATGAAGCGTGATACAAGTATTGTCCGTAATGTAAGGTTCTGCATTTGATATTTCCTGGCAACATATAGACTCTACATATGTAGGCATAACATGACACCTCGAACATGTGCACCAATTAGTGTTTCCTACACGATCATCCTCTGGCTTGATATAAAACTCAATATAGCGTTCATTTTCACGTCTAGTAGGATTGTCAGGGAAGCATTCAATATTTGATATTACAGTATTTTTCTCGTAATTCCAAAAGAAGTGTTGAAATCTGTAATAACAATTTTATATTTTTTTTTATTAAAAAACACATTAATTACATACAAAATTAATTTCTTCCTGTTATATTGTTTAAAAAATAACAATTTGTGTCAAAAAGGATATTTCTTTAGGCAGAAACGGTTAATAGTGTGCAAACTCAAAATTTGCGAGCTAGCACATGCACGGTTCTTTCCATGTGTCTGATGCCATCATAGACAAACGGGCTTGTGCTATGTCCAAACACGATCTTTGCTTATAGAAACGTTATAAATTAAAATTTAAAAAAAGCTTGACAATTTTAGCTAGAAATATTAAAAAGAATTAGCTCTACTAATTACCCTATGTCCTAACCTTATGTATTTGAATAATGATTGGAAGTTATGTTGAAATTTCTGTAGATCAACATTGGTTGATTGTATAAAAAAAATCATAATCATAATAAAAAGAATAAATTTATGGATACATTTGCTGCTACTATGGTATTGTTTATTGAAGGATGGTAGGGGCCGATTGGCTTTATCAATCACTATAATTTTTTAAGAAAATTTGAAAAAAATTAAAAATGTTAAAATATTAAAATATAATTTTTAACTAAAATTTAGCTAATTCAAATTGCACACATAATATTTGTACCTCTCTGTTTTCATCATCGTCTTTTAGAATGTCTTGGGCTTCATTATCCAATGTCGGATTGTTAGTAGGAGAATCACTTATTTCCTGTATATCTACTATCTCACTTCCATCTTCATTCAAATTTTCATACATTTTAATTTCAAACAGATTCTGTAGAATAAAAAATACAAACATTTTTTCTTTCAAATTTAATATATTATAAATATAAATAAAAATAGTTATAAGCCTAGTGAAAAAAAATAATTTAAATATTGTTAGCATTGTAAAGGTTACTCTCTTATTCATGTTTAACTAATTATGTAATGATCAAAAGATATTTTTATAAAATATTAAAAATAGATAATACCTGTAGATTAGCAATTTCCTCATCCACAGAACATGCCTGAAGATGGTAAGGATAATCCAGATCATTGCAAGTACTAATAATATCAACCTCTTCTAGATTTTCATTGAGGGTCACCGAATCTGTAGTCTGTTAGAATAAATCAAAGAAATTGTTAGCTTGCATATTTTTAACAAAAATGTATATGTACTGTAATTCAAATATTTTATTTCATACTCACAGAAGTCTGAGATGATTCAATAATTTTATTTTCCTTAAACCCCTCCAATTCTTCCAAACTTTCAACGGTATCCATTATAATTATTTTACATATAATCTTAAAAAAAAAAAAACGGAAATAAAAATGTATTAAATCTTAATATTATAAAAAAGATCTCAGTATAAATGTTGATCTTTGAACATCGGTGAATATAAGCAGTGATCTGTGAACCTTGCGCCATAAATGCAGCGAGCGTTGCACCTCATGGAGTAGATGCAACGACCGTTGCACCTCTGGGAAGAGATGCAGCGAGCGTTGCACCTCATGGAGTAGATGCAGCGAGCGTCGCACCTCACAGAGTTGATTCAGCGACCGTTGCACCTCACGGAGTAGATGCAGTGACTGTTTCACCTCATGGAGTTGATGCAGCGACTGTTGCACCTCTGGGAAAAGATGCAGCAACCGTTGCACATCATGGAGTAGATGCAACAACCGTTGCACCTCATGGAGTTGATGCAGCGACCGTTGCACCTTATGGAGTTGATGCAGCGACTGTTGCACCTCTGGGAAAAGATGCAGCGACCGTTGCACATCATGGAGTAGATGCAACGACCGTTGCACCTCATGGAGTTGATTCAGCGACCATTGCACCTCATGGAGTTGATGCAGCGACCGTTGCACCTCATGGAGAGGATGCAGCGACCATTGCACCTCATGGAGTTGATGCAGCGACCGTTGCACCTCTGGGAAGAGATGCAGCGAGCGTTGCACCTTATGGAGTAGATGCAGAGAGCGTTGCACCTCATGGAGTAGATGCAGCGAACGATGCACCTCTGGGAAGAGATGCAGCAAGAGTTGCACCTCATGGAGTAGATGAAGCTATCGTTGCACCTCTGGGAAGAGATGCAGCGACCGTTGCACCTCATGGAGTAGATGCAGCGAGTGTTGCACCTCATAGACTAGATGCAGCGACCGTTGCACCTCATGGAGTAGATGCAGTGACCATTGCACCTCTGGGAAGAGATGCAGTGAGCGTTGCACCTTATGGAGAAGATGCAGAGAGCGTTGCACCTCATGGAGTAGATGCAGCGACCGTTGCACCTCTGGGAAGAGATGTAGCGAGCGTTGCAACTCATGGAGTAGATGCATCAATCATTGCTCCTCTGGGAAGAGATGCAGCGAGCGTTGCACCTCATGGAGTAGATGCAGCGACCGTTGCACCTCATGGAGTAGATGCAGCAACTGTTGCACCTCTGGGAAGAGATGCAGCGAGCGTTGCACCTTATGGAGTAGATGCAGAGAGCGTTGCACCTCATGGAGTAGATAAGGCAACTGTTGCCCCTCTGGGAAGAGATGAACCAAGCGTTGCACCTCATGGAGTAGATGCATCAATCGTTGCTCCTCTGGGAAGAGATGCAATGAGCGTTGCACCTCATGGAGTAGATGCAGCGACCGTTGCACCTCATGGAGTTGATACAGCGACTGTTGCACCTCTGGGAAAAATGCAGCGACCGTTGCACATCATGGAATAGATGCAGCGACTGTTGCACCTCTGGGGAGATATGCAGTGAGCGTTGCACCTTATGGAGTAGATGCAGAGAGCGTTGCACCTCATGGAGTAGATGCAGTGACCGTTGCACCTCTGGGAAGAGATGCAGCGAGCGTTGCACCTCATGGAGTAGATGCATCAATCGTTGCTCCTCTGGGAAGAGATGCAGCGAGTGTTGCACCTCACGGAGTAGATTCAGTGACCGTTGCACCTCATGGAGTAGATGCAGCGAATGTTGCACCTCTGGGAAAAATGCAGCGACTGTTGCACATCATGGAGTAGATGCAGCGACCGTTGCACCTCTGGGAAGAGATGCAGCGAGCATTGCACCTCATGGAGTAGATGCAGCGATCGTTGCACCTCTGGGGAGAAATGCAGCGAGCGTTGCACCTCATGGAGTAGATGCAGCGAGCGTTGCACCTCATGGAGTAGATGCAGCGACCGTTGCACCTTTGGGAAGAGATGCAGCGAGCATTGCACCTCATGGAGTAGATTCAGCGACCGTTGCACCTCATTGAGTAGATGCAGCAACTGTTGCACCTGTTGGAAAAATGCAGCGACCGTTGCACCTCATGGAGTAGATGCAGCGAGCGTTGCACCCCTGGGAAGAGATGCAGCGAGCGTTGCACCTTATGGAGTAGATGCAGAGAGCGTTGCACCTCATGGAGTAGATGAAGCAACTGTTGCACCTCTGGGAAGAGATGTAGCAAGCGTTGCACCTCATGGAGTAGATGCATCAATCGTTGCTCCTCTGGGAAGAGATGCAATGAGCGTTGCACCTCATGGAGTAGATGCAGCGACCGTTGCACCTCATGGAGTTGATGCAGCGACTGTTGCACCTCTGGGAAAAATGCAGCGACCGTTGCACATCATGGAGTAGATGCAGTGACCGTTGCACGTCTGGGAAGAGATGCAGCGAGCGTTGCACCTCATGGAGTAGATGCATCAATCATTGCCCCTCTGGGAAGAAATGCAGCGAGTGTTGCACCTAACGGAGTAGATGCAGTGACCGTTGCACCTCATGGAGTTGATGCAGCGACCGTTGCACCTCTGGGAAGAGATGCAGCGAGCGTTGCACCTCATGGAGTAGATGCATCAATCGTTGCTCCTCTGGGAAGAGATGCAGCGAGTGTTGCACCTCACGGAGTAGATGCAGTGACTGTTGCACCTCATGGAGTTGATGCAGCGACTGTTGCACCTCTGGGAAGATATGCAGTGAGTGTTGCACCTTATGGAGTAGATGCAGAGAGCGTTGCACCTCATGGAGTAGATGCAGTGACCGTTGCACCTCTGGGAAGAGATGCAGCGAGCGTTGCACCTCATGGAGTAGATGCATCAATCGTTGCTCCTCTGGGAAGAGATGCAGCGAGTGTTGCACCTCACGGAGTAGATTCAGTGACCGTTGCACCTCATGGAGTTGATGCAGCGAATGTTGCACCTCTGGGAAAAATGCAGCGACCGTTGCACATCATGGAGTAGATGCAGCGACCGTTGCACCTCTGGGAAGAGATGCAGCGAGCATTGCACCTCATGGAGTAGATGCAGCGATCGTTGCACCTCTGGGGAGAGATGCAGCGAGCGTTGCACCTCATGGAGTAGATGCTGCGAGCGTTGCACCTCATGGAGTAGATGCAGCGACCGTTGCACCTTTGGGAAGAGATGCAGCGAGCATTGCACCTCATGGAGTAGATTCAGCGACCGTTGCACCTCATTGAGTAGATGCAGCAACTGTTGCACCTGTTGGAAAAATGCAGCGACCGTTGCACCTCATAGAGTAGATGCAGCGAGCGTTGCACCCCTGGGAAGAGATGCAGCGAGCGTTGCACCTTATGGAGTAGATGCAGAGAGCGTTGCACCTCATGGAGTAGATGAAGCAACTGTTGCACCTCTGGGAAGAGATGTAGCAAGCGTTGCACCTCATGGAGTAGATGCATCAATCGTTGCTCCTCTGGGAAGAGATGCAATGAGCGTTGCACCTCATGGAGTAGATGCAGCGACCGTTGCACCTCATGGAGTTGATGCAGCGACTGTTGCACCTCTGGGAAAAATGCAGAGACCGTTGCACATCATGGAGTAGATGCAGTGACCGTTGCACCTCTGGGAAGAGATGCAGCGAGCGTTGCACCTCATGGAGTAGATGCATCAATCGTTGCCCCTCTGTGAAGAAATGCAGCGAGTGTTGCACCTAACGGAGTAGATGCAGTGACCGTTGCACCTCATGGAGTTGATGCAGCGACCGTTGCACCTCTGGGAAGAGATGCAGCGAGCGTTGCACCTCATGGAGTAGATGCATCAATCGTTGCTCCTCTGGGAAGAGATGCAGCGAGTTTTGCACCTCACGGAGTAGATGCAGTGACTGTTGCACCTCATGGAGTTGATGCAGCGACTGTTGCACCTCTGGGAAGATATGCAGTGAGTGTTGCACCTTATGGAATAGATGCAGAGAGCGTTGCACCTCCTGGAGTAGATGCAGTGACCGTTGCACCTCTGGGAAGAGATGCAGCGAGCGTTGCACCTCATGGAGTAGATGCATCATTTGTTGCTCCTCTGGGAAGAGATGCAGCGAGTGTTGCACCTCACGGAGTAGATGCAGTGACCGTTGCACCTCATGGAGTTGATGCAGCGACTGTTGAACCTCTGGGAAAAATGCAGCAACCGTTGCACATCATGGAGTAGATGCAGCGACCGTTGCTCCTCTGGGAAGAGATGCAGCGAGCGTTGCACCTCATGGAGTAGATGCAGCGATCGTTGCACCTCTGGGGAGAGATGCAGCGAGCGTTGCACCTCATGGAGTAGATGCAGCGACCGTTGCACCTCTGGGAAGAGATGCAGCAAGCGGTGCACCTTATGGAGTAGATGCAGAGAGCGTTGCACCTCATGGAGTAGATGCAGCGACCGTTGCTCCTCTGGGAAGAGATGCAGCGACCGTTGAACCTCATGGAGTAGATGCATCGATCATTGCACCTCTGGGAAGAGATGCAGCGACCGTTGCACCTCATGGAGTAGATGCAGCGACCGTTGCACCTCATGGAGTAGATGCAGCGACCATTGCACCTCTGGGAAGAGATGCAGCGAGCGTTGCACCTCATGGAGTAGATACAGCGATCGTTGCACCTCTGGGAAGAGATGCAGCGAGCGTTGCACCTCATGGAGTAGATGCAGCGAGCGTTGCACCTCTGGGAAGAGATGCAGCGAGCGTTGCACGTCATGGAGTAGATGCAGCGACCGTTGCACCTCTGGGAAGAGATGCAGCGACCGTTGCACCTCTGGGAAGAGATGCAGCGAGCGTTGCACCTCATGGAATAGATACAGCGAGCGTTGCACCTCATGGAGTTGATGCAGCGACTGTTTCACCTCTGGGAAAAGATGCATCGACCGTTGCACATCATGGAGTAGATGCAGCGACCATTGCACCTCTGGGAAGAGATGCAGCGACCGTTGCACCTCATGGAGTAGATGCAGCGACCGTTGCACCTCATGGAGTTGATGCAGCGACTGTTGCACCTCTGGGAAAAATGCAGAGACCGTTGCACATCATGGAGTAGATGCAGCGACCATTGCACCTCTGGGAAGAGATGCAGCGAGCGTTGCACCTCATGGAGTAGATACAGCGATCGTTGCACCTCTGGGAAGAGATGCAGCGAGCGTTGCATGTCATGGAGTAGATGCAGCGACCGTTGCACCTCATGGAGTAGATGCAGTGACCGTTGCACCTCTGGGAAGAGATGCAGCGAGCGTTGCACCTCATGGAGTAGATGCATCAATCGTTGCTCCTCTGGGAAGAGATGCAGCGAGTGTTGCACCTCACGGAGTAGATGCAGTGACCGTTGCACCTCATGGAGTTGATGCAGCAACCGTTGCACCTCTGGGAAAAATGCAGCGACCGTTGCACATCATGGAGTAGATGCAGCGACCGTTGCACCTCATGGAGTTGATGCAGCAACTGTTGCACCTCTGGGAAAAATGCAGAGACCGTTGCACATCATGGAGTAGATGCAGCGACCATTGCACCTCTGGGAAGAGATGCAGCGAGCGTTGCACCTCATGGAGTAGATACAGCGATCGTTGCACCTCTGGGAAGAGATGCAGCAAGCATTGCACCTCATGGAGTAGATGCAGCGAGCGTTGCACCTCTGGGAAGAGATGCAGCGAGCATTGCACGTCATGGAGTAGATGCAGCGACCGTTGCACCTCTGGGAAGAGATGCAGCGAGCGTTGCACCTCTGGGAAGAGATGCAGCGAGCGGTGCACCTCATGGAGTAGATGCAGAAAGCGTTGCACCTCATGGAGTAGATGCAGCGACCGTTGCACCTCTGGGAAGAGATGCAGCGAGCGTTGCACCTCATGGAGTAGATGCATCAATCGTTGCTCCTCTGGGAAGAGATGCTGTGAGTGTTGCACCTCACAGAGTAGATGCAGTGACCGTTGCACCTCATGGAGTTGATGCAGCGACTGTTGCACCTCTGGGAAAAATGCAGCGACCGTTGCACATCATGGAGTAGATGCAGTGACCGTTGCACCTCTGGGAAGAGATGCAGCGAGCGTTGCACCTCATGGAGTAGATGCATCAATCGTTGCCCCTCTGGGAAGAAATGCAGCGAGTGTTGCACCTAACGGAGTAGATGCAGTGACCGTTGCACCTCATGGAGTTGATGCAGCGACCGTTGCACCTCTGGGAAGAGATGCAGCGAGCGTTGCACCTCATATAGTAGATGCAGCGACCGTTGCACCTTTGGGAAGAGATGCAGCGAGCGTTGCACCTCATGGAGTAGATGCAGCGACCGTTGCACCTCTGGGAAGAGATGCAGCGAGCGGTGCACCTTATGGAGTAGATGCAGAGAGCGTTGCACCTCATGGAGTAGATGCAGCGACCGTTGCCCCTCTGGGAAGAGATGCAGCGAGCGTTGCACCTCATGGAGTAGATGCAGCGACCGTTGCACCTCATGGAATTGATGCAGCGACTGTTGCACCTCTGGGAAAAATGCAGAGACTGTTGCACATCATGGAGTAGATGCAGCGACCATTGCACCTCTGGGAAGAGATGCAGCGAGCGTTGCACCTCATGGAGTAGATACAGCGATCGTTGCACCTCTGGGAAGAGATGCAGCGAGCGTTGCACCTCATGGAGTAGATGCAGCGAGCGTTGCACCTCTGGGAAGAGATGCAGCGAGCGTTGCACGTCATGGAGTAGATGCAGCGACCGTTGCACCTCTGGGAAGAGATGCAGCGAGCGTTGCACCTCATGGAATAGATACAGCGAGCGTTGCACCTCATGGAGTTGATGCAGTGACTGTTGCACCTCTGGGAAAAGATGCAGTGACCGTTGCACATCATGGAGTGGATGCAACGACCGCTGCGCCTCATGGAGTTGATGCAGCGACTGTTGCACCTCTGGGAAAAATGCAGAGACCGCTGCACATCATGGAGTAGATGCAGTGACCATTGCACCTCTGGGAAGAGATGCAGCGACCGTTGCACCTCATGGAGTAGATGCAGCGACCGTTGCACCTCATGGAGTTGATGCAGCGACTGTTGCACCTCTGGGAAAAATGCAGAGACCGTTGCACATCATGGAGTAGATGCAGCGACCATTGCACCTCTGGGAAGAGATGCAGCGAGCGTTGCACCTCATGGAGTAGATACAGCGATCGTTGCACCTCTGGGAAGAGATGCAGCGAGCGTTGCACCTCATGGAGTAGATGCAGCGAGCGTTGCACCCCTGGGAAGAGATGCAGCGAGCGTTGCACGTCATGGAGTAGATGCAGCGACCGTTGCACCTCTGGGAAGAGATGCAGCGACCGTTGCACCTCTGGGAAGAGATGCAGCGAGCGTTGCACCTCATGGAATAGATACAGCGAGCGTTGCACCTCATGGAGTTGATGCAGCGACTGTTGCACCTCTGGGAAAAGATGCAGCGACCGTTGCACATCATGGAGTGGATGCAATGACCGCTGCGCCTCATGAAGTTGATGCAGCGACTGTTGCACCTCTGGGAAAAATGCAGAGACCGCTGCACATCATGGAGTAGATGCAGCGACCATTGCACCTCTGGGAAGAGATGCAGCGACCGTTGCACCTCATGGAGTAGATGCAGCGACCATTGCACCTCATGGAGTTGATGCAGCGACTGTTGCACCTCTGGGAAAAATGCAGAGACCGTTGCACATCATGGAGTAGATGCAGCGACCATTGCACCTCTGGGAACAGATGCAGCGAGCGTTGCACCTCATGGAGTAGATACAGCGATCGTTGCACCTCTGGGAAGAGATGCAGCGAGCGTTGCATGTCATGGAGTAGATGCAGCGACCGTTGCACCTCATGGAGTAGATGCAGTGACCGTTGCACCTCTGGGAAGAGATGCAGCGAGCGTTGCACCTCATGGAGTAGATGCAGTGACCGTTGCACCTCTGGGAAGAGATGCAGCGAGCGTTGCACCTCATGGAGTAGATGCATCAATCGTTGCTCCTCTGGGAAGAGATGCAGCGAGTGTTGCACCTCACGGAGTAGATGCAGTGACCGTTGCACCTCATGGAGTTGATGCAGCAACCGTTGCACCTCTGGGAAAAATGCAGCGACCGGTGCACATCATGGAGTAGATGCAGCGACCGTTGCACCTCATGGAGTTGATGCAGCAAATGTTGCACCTCTGGGAAAAATGCAGAGACCGTTGCACATCATGGAGTAGATGCAGCGACCATTGCACCTCTGGGAAGAGATGCAGCGAGCGTTGCACCTCATGGAGTAAATACAGCGATCGTTGCACCTCTGGGAAGAGATGCAGCAAGCGTTGCACCTCATGGAGTAGATGCAGCGAGCGTTGCACCTCTGGGAAGAGATGCAGCGAGCGTTGCACCTCTGGGAAGAGATGCAGCGAGCGGTGCACCTCATGGAGTAGATGCAGAGAGCGTTGCACCTCATGGAGTAGATGCAGCGACCGTTGCACCTCTGGGAAGAGATGCAGCGAGTGTTGCACCTCATCGAGTAGATGCATCAATCGTTGCTCCTCTGGGAAGAGATGCTGTGAGTGTTGCACCTCACAGAGTAGATGCAGTGACCGTTGCACCTCATGGAGTTGATGCAGCAACTGTTGCACCTCTGGGAAAAATGCAGCAACCGTTGCACATCATGGAGTAGATGCAGTGACCGTTGCACCTCTGGGAAGAGATGCAGCGACCGTTGCACCTCATGGAGTAGATGAAGCGATCAATGCACCTCTGGGGAGAGATGCAGCGAGCGTTGCACCTCATGGAGTAGATGCAGCGAGCGTTGCACCTCATGGAGTAGATGCAGCGACCGTTGCACCTTTGGGAAGAGATGCAGCGAGCGTTGCACCTCATGGAGTAGATGCAGCGACCGTTGCACCTTTGGGAAGAGATGCAGCGAGCGGTGCACCTTATGGAGTAGATGCAGAGAGCGTTGCACCTCATGGAGTAGATGCAGCGACCGTTGCCCCTCTGGGAAGAGATGCAGCGAGCGTTGCACCTCATGGAGTAGATGCATCGATCATTGCACCTCTGGGAAGAGATGCAGCGACCGTTGCTCCTCATGGAGTAGATGCAGCGACCGTTGCACCTCATGGAATTGATGCAGCGACTGTTGCACCTCTGGGAAAAATGCAGAGACCGTTGCACATCATGGAGTAGATGCAGCGACCATTGCACCTCTGGGAAGAGATGCAGCGAGCGTTGCACCTCATGGAGTAGATACAGCGATCGTTGCACCTCTGGGAAGAGATGCAGCGAGCGTTGCACCTCATGGAGTAGATACAGCGATCGTTGCACCTCTGGGAAGAGATGCAGCGAGCGTTGCACGTCATGGAGTAGATGCAGCGAGCTTTGCACCTCTGGGAAGAGATGCAGCGAGCGTTGCACCTCATGGAATAGATACAGCGAGCGT
This sequence comes from Bufo gargarizans, assembly GCF_014858855.1. Classification (NCBI taxonomy): domain Eukaryota; kingdom Metazoa; phylum Chordata; class Amphibia; order Anura; family Bufonidae; genus Bufo; species Bufo gargarizans. Next base: position 371,645,904 of record NC_058082.1, on the reverse strand, counting down.
TGCACCTCATGGAGTTGATGCACCGACTGTTGCACCTCTGTGAAAAGATGCAGTGACCGTTGCACATCATGGAGTGGATGCAACGACCGCTGCGCCTCATGGAGTTGATGCAGCGACTGTTGCACCTCTGGGAAAAATGCAGAGACCGCTGCACATCATGGAGTAGATGCAGCGACCATTGCACCTCTGGGAAGAGATGCAGCGACCGTTGCACCTCATGGAGTAGATGCAGCGACCGTTGCACCTCATGGAGTTGATGCAGCGACTGTTGCACCTCTGGGAAAAATGCAGAGACCGTTGCACATCATGGAGTAGATGCAGCGACCATTGCACCTCTGGGAAGAGATGCAGCGAGCGTTGCACCTCATGGAGTAGATACAGTGATCGTTGCACCTCTGGGAAGAGATGAAGCGAGCGTTGCACCTCATGGAGTAGATGCAGCGACCGTTGCACCTCTGGGAAGAGATGCAGCAAGCGTTGCACCTCATGGAGTAGATGCAGCGAGCGTTGCACCTCTGGGAAGAGATGCAGCGAGCGTTGCACGTCATGGAGTAGATGCAGCGACCGTTGCACCTCTGGGAAGAGATGCAGCGACCGTTGCACCTCATGGAATAGATACAGCGATCGTTGCACCTCTGGGAAGAGATGCAGCGAGCGTTGCACCTCATGGAGTTGATGCAGCGACTGTTGCACCTCTGGGAAAAGATGCAGCGACCGTTGCACATCATGGAGTGGATGCAAAGACCGCTGCGCCTCATGGAGTTGATGCAGCGACTGTTGCACCTCTGGGAAGAGATGCAGCGACCGTTGCACCTCATGGAGTTGATGCAGCAACCATTGATGTGGGGGCTATTTTTATTATACAATGTTCAATGTTTTTATTTTTGGGAGGGGTTGGGGGTGTTTAACATGTCTTAGCACATTATTTCATTATTTCAACCCTCAACCATATATAATATAAAAAGATGTGGGAGGTATTTATATCATATATGGTTGAGGGGTTTATTTTGTGTGTGGGGGGGGGGGGGAGGTTGTATAGAATCATATGGCCATATATTATATTGATTGTATAACTAGTGTACTAATATAAATATACGTTGGTGTATAGTGGTAGTTAATAAATACATTTTTCAAATCGCTACCTATACAGAATGAAATCCTCTTGATTACGTCGGGACAGGGGACGGAAAGCCTATTCAGCTTGCAGCTGGCTGAGGCAATAGCGAACACGTCACTGGGATTGGCGCATGCCCAGTGACGATGTTGAAGCTGTTGCCCTCAGTCGTATTATCAGAGCGCCTGCGTGGGATTTGGGATGCCGGCGAGAGGAGGATTGGGGTGTTTGAAGCAGAGCGCGGCGCTGAGGAGGGGGGGTGTTGAGCACTTAGCCGCGCCTCTGGGAGGCGATTTAGCTGAACTTGGAGGCGTTATTAGTTTTCAAATTTAGGCGGGCACGTCACTTCAGAGGGGCGTTCCTGGGCACCGTGGAGAAAGAAAAACGCCCCTCTGGGCTCCTTACAGCTTAATTTGCATATCATAAGAATTAATTTTTAGAAGAAATGACAAGACTCACAATGAAAAGAACAACACAGATGGAAAAAAGGTACTTTATTAAACATGGATTCATGAAAAAAAAAATTGGCTAAATTGCTAGTGACAGATTCCCTTTAAGAGATGTCTTTGTCTATACACAGGCCTCTTGGCACTCGACCACTGTCTCTTTATGATTTAAGGGAGCTGATAGTCCAATATAGATGCACCTCCTTTTCTGCTAGCTGTGTGGTCTTAATCTCTATGGCTTTTGTACTTAGTGTTTCATATGTATCTTTGAGATTGCACTGCATAAAGTATGTGTCTACCCCCTCTCTCCCTTCTATTACACTCAGGTGTGGTGCTTCTGTAGTGACTTCCATGGCTGGGGATAAATTTTGTGTGTGCTCTACTTATTGAGAAATAGCAAAGTCCATGTCAATGACAATTTTTGAGAAAACAGTATGAGTGGCACTGCTATCTTTCCCCTTTCAGTTCCAGTTAAATGTCATTATTAACGCACAGGGTGTACTGGTGTGCTACCCGATGGTGCTCTGCCCTTCAGTAATATCATACCAACAAATGAAAAGGAAATATTCAGGTGGCACTCACCAATCAGAAGGCGGTCCCTTATGGCCAATTTCTAAGATTGAGGCGCGTAAATAGAACAGAGGGGGATTATGCAAAGCAGGCCTCAGATTTGAAAAATAAGAAATTCTAATAAGAGGATATCCAATCAGTTTGCTCAATGAAGCTATGTCAAAAGTAACACAAACAGGTGAAACTCATAGGATTACACAGAAACAAAAACAGGAAGATAACCAATTGTCTTCTCCTTCAAATTTAGTCCCAAGGCAGAACAGATCAAAAAAGTTATTTTGGAAGGAGATGACAATTTAACCAATGTGAAGGGCATTCACCCTATTATTGCACTTAGGAGGTGTCACACACTTAAAGACAAGATAGTACGCAGTCACTTTAGGGAGGAGACAAAAAGGGTAATCGCTGCTGTGGAGACTGCATATGTTGGAAATTTAACCCCTAATGGGAAACCCTAATTTTTGGAGGTGTCCAATACAGGGTAAAAACACTTTTTACTTGCAAAACCAAGTTTGTTGTTTATCTATTAATTTGCACATGTGGCAGACAGGGCTGTGGAGTCGGAGTCGAGGAGTCGGAGACAATTTTGGGTACCTGGAGTCGGAGTCGCCAAAAAAATTACCAACTCTGACTCCTACTAGATTTAAAGTGGAATAATAAAAAAAGCAAGTTAAAATGTCCCAATTCACAAAAAGTTATAATTAATTACCGTATTTTTCGTCCTATAAGACGCACTTGCCCAAAAGACGCACTTGGGTTTTTGAGGAGCAAAATAAGAAAAAAAAAATTTGAACCAAAAAGTATGCTTTTGGTGGGTTTTGAATTAATGGTGGTCTGTGGATGACACTATTATGGGGGATCTGTGGATGGCACTGTTATGGGGGATTTGTGGATGGCACTGTTATGGGGGCATCTGTGGATGTCACCGAAAGAGAAGACGCCATCAGCGCAGGCGCACTGAGGGAGTGCTGAGGAGGCGAGCCTCCTTCTCTCAGAGCACCTGCGCCGAATCAAGACAGGCTCGCGATTTTTGAAATGCAGACAGTGCAGCCGGAGTAGGAGATCGCTACTGGCCCTGTCAATCAACAGGAGGAGGGGCGTTTTTTGCATTATCTACTGAACGAAAATGATTAATAACATAATGTATAGATATATCGCAGTATAGGAATTATAAGTACCCCCCAAAAAAAATAGAGTTTAGTGGGGTGACAGAATCCCTTTAACCTAGCCTCTCACTGATAACTGATTAAGTAAATATGTTTTTTGCAGGACTAGACACTTGTATAAGTGAAGGGAATGGATAGTCAATAGTTCAAGACTGAAGCGGTAAACCATTTGAAAAACTGCTGTCATTCAGCTAAGGCTATAAAAACTTGTAAACTAAGATTGTTAGCTTAAACTTTAAACATAACTATGGGATTCTACTAGTTGGACCATTTATCTACCGACTCTACAGCCCTGCCGTCCGCGCCAGTTATTTAATCATCGGCTCCGGCGTCTCACCATCATGACGTCATCCTCTGTGTCACTGACTCGGCGCACTTGTCTGACGTCGTCATGTATCCAGCTTTCTGATGTATTCAGCTATGGATGTATTCAGCTTTTGATGTATTCAGCTGCAACTGCTCATGTATTCAGCTTTTTGATTTACCCAGCGATCCATCTGAGTATTAAAAAAGCTTGTTGCATTCATTGGTGAGTGCCGACTGAATATTTCCTTTTCATTTGTCATTATGCATTTTTGTACTTCCCACCTTTTATGCAAATTAACATAAAAGAATCATATCTTACTTGTCTGACCAGAGAGTCATATTTTCAAGCTCTGACTCATATCAGGTTAATTTGCATATGTATCAAATCGTTTATTTTTTACACAATAAAAGCACACCGAGCTATGGGGACTGGGTATTGCAGATGTGCTAGCGGCCATATGCATATGTATCAAATCATTTATTTTTTACACAATAAAAGCACACCGAGCTATGGGGACTGGGTATTGCGGATGTGCTAGCGGCCATCTAGTAACCTACGTCCTCAGCTCTATACACAAAATCCTGGTGTCAGGTTCCCTTTAAGTTATATGGTTCATGGTTTTAATGTTCTTATTGGTTTAAGCTGTTCTTTAATAAAGCTGGTCTTGGCCAAATCTTTCCACCATGTTAAGTGTCCACGTGTCTTATTTTTATTTATATTTATTGACGATTAGAGAATAATGCTTTATACATTGATGACTATGATCTATAATCCCATAATAGGATCCCAAAATTCCAATATGGAGGGATCCTCATGGGATTTTGATCATCGCATGTTGTTCTGTGGTGGTTTTGGTGGGAATTTTCCCACCACAAGTGGTGGTCAGGCTGGCTAAAATTAGCCATTGTCTCTGGGTAGAGGGTAGAGATTTAGGGATTGTATATTTAAGGTCACCTATGGAGGGTCATTGATGGGCAGATTAAATGTTGATGCCCAGCAACAGTAAGGGCATTGGGTGATGTGCTATTGGGAGCTCTTGATTTAAAAATCAAGTACCGAAGTGAATTAACGAAGTCACGTGCGAATAACTTACTTCCGCTCATCGGAGCCCATACATTCTAATACTGTATAGAGACCACTAAAGTCCAGAGGAGCCCCATTACTAGTTCCAGTGTCCACCTGAACGGCAGCTTGGCCCCCGCCTAAGGTGTTGTCTCGGATACAGTCGGCGGCACCAACCAGTAACTTGCTGTTTCCCTATCCGGTGCAACCCAAACAGGTTCAGCAGAATTTACTCACCTTAATTTGGAGGACACTGTTTTGCCTCTACATACTCACCCTATGAGCGCCTTTTCTTCCTCTGACCATTTCTTACAATACTGTATAGAGACAGATCTCCGTACAGTATTATTTTGCAGTTTTGAACGAAGCGACTCAACACTAATACCCTGCTGATCAGCTGCTCTGCAGTAGTGCAGTATGCCAGACCAACAGGGGAATTAAACGTGAGGTCACGGTGTGAGCATTAGGTGGGCCAAGGTAAGTACAATTCTGGTTACTCACGGTTATGTCGTCCCTGAGCCTAAGTGAAGAGGAGAATGGCACAAGGATTCTCTAGGGCAAACTCTGGTGTAAGGGACACAGGCCAGATGGTGATTCTAGGTGCCCTTGATGGTCTGTATTAATGTGCCTATGGCAAGGTCCCTTGTAGTCACAACGCCAGTACCTTTTGTGGTGGTACAACCATTTACTGTAGTGTTAATTGAGGAATTGGAGACTGAGACAAGGAGGATGAAATCCATGGTGAAGCTTTACTGAAGATAAATCCTGGTAACAGTACATCCAAGTAATAACAGTCTCTTGGTACAGCCAGATATTAAATACAGTCTCCCATGCATATGGGGGGAAGGATAATGCAAGTTCTTAGTGGAAACAGGCTCTTTGTAATGAATATGAAAGCTTCAGACTAGGCTTATGAAGTACGAAAGTCTTAAACTGGTAAAACTCTTGCCTTATTCTAACCTTGGTTGAAGGGGTTTCTCTGAATCCTTTAATCTCTATTCCAGTGTTGTTCTGACAGTTGGCCTAAACTGTCCTCAGGGTTTAAACTGGTGGTGAGGATGCCTGAAGTTCTCTCCAACACCTGGTACAAAGGTGTATTATTCATAGTGCAATGACCACAGAAAATGTCCTTCTGGGCATATAGCTTAACCACTTCAACCCCGCTAGCTGAAACCCCCTTAATGACCAGGACACTTTTTACACTTCTGCACTACACTACTTTTACCGTTTATTGCTCGGTCATGCAATATACCACCCAAATGAATTTTACCTCCTTTTCTTCTCACTAATAGAGCTTTCATTTGGTGGTATTTCATTGCTGCTGACATTTTTACCTTTTTTGTTATTAATCGAAATTTAATGATTTTTTTGCAAAAAAATGAAATTTTTCACTTTCAGCTGTAACATTTTGAAAAAAAAAAACGACATCCATATATACATTTTTTGCAAAATTTATTGTTCTACATGTCTTTGATAAAAAAAAAATGTTTGGGAAAAAAATGGTTTGGGTAAAAGTTATAGCGTTTACAATCTATGGTACAAAAATGTGAATTTCCGCTTTTTGAAGCAGCTCTGACTTTCTGAGCACCTGTCATGTTTCCTGAGGTTCTACAATGCCCAGACAGTAGAAAACCCCAAAAAATGACCCCTTTTCGGAAAGTAGACACCCTAAGGTATTCGCTGATGGGCATAGTGAGTTCATAGAACTTTTTATTTTTTGTCACAAGTTAGCGGAAAATGATGGGGTTTTTTTTCTTACAAAGTCTCATATTCCAATAACTTGCGACAAAAAATAAAAACTTCCATGAACTTACTATGCCCATCAAAAAATACCTTGGGGTGTCTTCTTTCCAAAATGGGGTCACTTGTGGGGTAGTTATACTGCCCTGGCATTCTAGGGGCCCATATGCGTGCGAAGTAGTTTGCAATCAAAATCTGTAAAAAATTACCGGTGAAATTCGAAAGGTGCACTTTGGAATGTGGGTCCCTTTGCCCACCTAGGCTGCAAAAAAGTGTCACACATCTGGTATCACCGTACTCAGGAGAAGTTGGGGAATGTGTTTTGGGGTGTCATTTTACATATACCCATGCTGGGTGAGAGAAATATCTTGGCAAAAGACAACTTTTCCCATTTTTTTATACAAAGTTGGCATTTGACCAAGATGTTTATCTCACCCAGCATGGGTATATGTAAAATGACACCCCAAAACACATTCCCCAACTTCTCCTGAGTACGGCGATACCACATGTGTGACACTTTTTTGCAGCCAAGGTGGGCAAAGGGGCACACATTCCAAAGAGCACCTTTGGGATTTCGTAGGCCATTTTTTACCCATTTTGATTGCAAACTACTTCTCACAAATATGGGCCCCTAAATTGCCAGGGCAGTATAACTACGCCACAAGTGACCCCATTTTGGAAAGAAGACACCCCAGGGTATTCCATGAGGGGCATGGCGAGTTCCTAGAATTTTTTATTTTTGTCACAAGTTAGCGGAATATGAGACTTTGTAAGGAAAAAAATAAATCATCATTTTCCGCTAACTTGTGACAAAAAATAAAAAATTCTAGGAACTCGCCATGCCCCTCACGGAATACCTTGGGGTGTCTTCTTTTCAAAATGGGGTCACTTGTGAGGTAGTTATACTGCCCTGGCATTCTAGGGGCCCATATGCGTGAGAAGTAGTTTGCAATCAAAATCTGTAAAAAATGACCGGTGAAATCCGAAAGGTGCTCTTTGGAATGTGTGCCAATTTGCCCACCTAGGCTGCAATAAAGTGTCACACATCTGGTATCGCCGTACTCAGGAGAAGTTGGGGAATGTGTTTTGGGGTGTCATTTTACATATACCCATGCTGGGTGAGAGAAATATCTTGGCAAAAGACAACTTTTCCCATTTTTTTATACAAAGTTGGCATTTGACCAAGATGTTTATCTCACCCAGCATGGGTATATGTAAAATGACACCCCAAAACACATTCCCCAACTTCTCCTGAGTATGGCGATACCACATGTGTGACACTTTTTTGCATCCTAGATGCGCAAAGGTGCCCAAATTCCTTTTAGGAGGGCATTTTTAGATATTTGGATCCCAGACTTCTTCTCACGCTTTAGGGCCCCTAAAAAGCCAGGGCAGTATAAATACCCCACATGTGACCCCACTCTGGAAAGAAGACACCCCAAGGTATTCAATGAGGGGCCTGGCGAGTTCATCCAATTTTTTTATTTTGGCATAAGTTAGCGGAAATTTTTTATTTATTTTTTTCTCACAAAGTCTCACTTTCCGCTAACTTGGGACAAAAATTTCAATCTTTCATGGACTCAATATGCCTCTCAGCGAATACCTTGGGGTGTCTTCTTTCCAATATGGGGTCAGTTGTGGGGTGTTTGTACTGCCCTGGCATTTGAGGGTCTCCACAATCATTACATGTATGGCCAGCATTAGGAGTTTCTGCTTTTCTCCTTATATTGAGCATACAGGTAATGAGATTTTTTTTTTTCTGTTCAGCCTCTGGGCTGAAAGAAAAAAATGAACGGCACAGATTATTTCATTCGCATTGATCAATGTGGATGAAAAAATCTCTGCCAAAAAAAAAGGAGGGGAAAGGCGTCTGCCAGGACATAGGAGCTCATATGCCTCGGCAAACGTATCTTTTACTGCAGAGGAGAAATCTCGTCTTGCAGCGCCGCATACACCGACTTGTGTGTAATTTGACAGCAGCGCAATGCTTCTGTCAGAATGCACATCAGTGCTGCAGCTGGTCGATCGGTTGGTCCACCTGGAAGGTAAAAAAAATAAAATAAAGAAAAAACCAGGCCGCAACACAATAATTTTATTAGCTTTGGAACAGAACATATAAACTTTAACTTTTTGAACTGAACATTAACCTTTTTGCTTACTGGTGATTTTTTTTTTTTTTACCTTTATAGAACAAACCTCTTCTTCCCCATGGGACAATGTGCAAAGCGCAAATCGCCCAAAGATGTGGCGAACTGCGTTATGCACTTTGTCCCAGGTGAAAGGAGACGTTTGCAGCAGCTGTGAGTGAATGGGCCCTAATAGCCCTGTGTGCCTGTCCTGGTGAGATGATCCATATGCTAGGTGTACCTGTGTGTGGTACTCTGGAAACACTCCCCTAAGCATAGGGCAGGGTGGTCAGGGCAGTCAGGACAGAAATAGCAGGTGTCACGCCTTATTCCACTCCTGCTACAGACACAACATCTTTTTCGGGGTGACTGTTGGGTTGAGGTAACGGCAACTACACTGGTGGATGGGGCCACGGAACCTCTTGGGTAGTGATGAGCGGCAGGTGCCATATTCGATTTCGACGAAATTCGCGAATATTCGATAGAATATTCATTTTATATTCGTCGAAATCGAATATTCGTCATTATTCTTGTTATCGCGATTAATATGCGATTTAAATAATCGAATTTCGATTTTAACTTAAAGGCTACTCTCCTATTGAAATCGCAATTCGATTTTTTTCAAGTTATAATAATCGAATTTCGATTTTAACTTAGCACTGCTATATGCCATATTAGGCTAACTAATATGACATATAGCAGTGCTAAGTTAAAATCGAAATTCGATTAGTATAACTTGAAAAAATCGAATTGCGATTTCAACGTAATTCTCAAATCCGACAGTACATTCTAGTATATGGTGTCGTTCCCATGGTGATGGGGACGCTCCATAAGCATGGAATATTGCTTCAATGGCTTGGTAGAATTAGCGAATTGACGAATATATTCGTTATATTCCACAAAACGAATATAACGAATGTATTCGTCATATTCCACAAAACGAATATAACGAATGTATTCGTCATATTCCACAAAACGAAGATAACGAAGTATTCTGCATCTTAATTTTAGCTACCTATTCATCAATTTCGCTAATTCTAGCAATGATATAGGAAAGTTGACTATAGAGACAGCTAAGTATAATTCGCTATGCGATTATATGACTGCTTTTTTTTTATAAATAGTATAATTATAATAATTATCAGGTATTATAATTATTCTATTTATTAAAAAAAAAAAAGCAGTCATATAATCGCATAGCGAATTATACTTAGCTGTCTCTATAGTCAACTTTCCTATATCATTGCTAGAATTAGCGAAATTGATGAATAGGTAGCTAAAATGAAGATGCAGAATACTTCGTTATCTTCGTTTTGTGGAATATGACGAATACATTCGTTATATTCGTTTTGTGGAATATGACGAATACATTCGTTATATTCGTTTTGTGGAATATAACGAATATATTCGTCAATTCGCTAATTCTACCAAGCCATTGAAGCCATATTCCATGCTTATGGAGCGTCCCCATCACCATGGGAACGACTCCATATACTAGAATGTACTGTCGGATTTGAGAATTACGTTGAAATCGCAATTCGATTTTTTCAAGTTATAATAATCGAATTTCGATTTTAACTTAGCACTGCTATATGCCATATTAGTTAGCCTAATATGGCATATAGCAGTGCTAAGTTAAAATCGAAATTCGATTATTATAACTTGAAAAAATCGAATTGCGATTTCAACGTAATTCTCAAATCCAACAGTACATTCTAGTATATGGAGATGTTCCCATGGTGATGGGGACGCTCCATGAGCATGGAAGTCGGCAGAAGCGGCAACGGGCACTGACTGGAGCAGCCAGGAAGCCAGGAATCCAAAGGACAGGTAAGAACAACTTTAGGGAAGTGGGAAAGAAAAAAATATAACAATAAAAAAAAACAAAAAAAAAACGAATATTCGAAATATCGAATTTATATCACTATATTCGAAATATTCGCGAATTAGCGAAGTGCCGATATTCGCGAAAAAAATTCGATATTCGAATATTCGCGCTCAACACTACTCTTGGGTACAGGAGGTTCTCGATGATCTCTTCCTGAAATTTGAGGAAGGATCGTGTTCTCCCAGCCTTACTGTAGCGAACAAAACTATTATACATAGCCAATTGAATCAAATATACAGACACCTTCTTATACCAGCGTCTGGTTCTGCGGGAAGTCCACCCCTCCCATGTGAAGGTTATAGTCGTGGACTGAGAGGGGCTTTTCAATGACACGGGTTGCTCGCTCAATTTGGATTGTCGTGTCTGCGTGAATGGAGGAGAGCATGTAAACGTCATGCTTGTCTCTCCATTTCACCGCAAGCAGTTCTTCGTTACACAATGCAGCCCTCTCCCCCCTTGCAAGACGGGTGGTAACGAGCTGTTGGGGGAAGCCCGCGCGGCTAGTTCACGCGGTGCCACAGGCGCCAATCTGTTCTAGAAACAAATCCCTGAAGAGGGCCACACTTGTGTAGAAATTGTCCACATAAAGATGGTACCCCTTGCCGAATAAGGGTGACACCAAGTCCCAGAATGTCTTCCCACTGCTCCCCAGGTCAGAGCAACCGACCGGCTCCAGGGTCTGATCTTTTCCCTCATAGACACGAAATTTGTGGGTATAGCCTGTGGCCCTTTCACAGAGCTTATACAATTTGACCCCATACCGGGCGCGCTTGCTTGGGATGTATTGTTTGAAGCCAAGGACTCGTCTACGCAGATGTTTTGCTCTGGGGTGTACAAATCTGCAAATTTCTGGTTGAAATGGTCTATGAGGGGCCGAATTTTGTGGAGCTGGTCAAAAGCTGGGTGGCCTCTGGGACGGGAGGTGCTATTGTCACTAAAGTGCAGGAAACGCAGGATGACCTCAAAACGTGCCCTGGACATAGCAGCAGAGAACATGGGCATGTGATGAACTGGGTTCGTGGACCAATATGACCGCAATTCATGCTTTTTGGTTAGACCCATGTTGAGGAAAAGGCCCAGAAAAGTTTTACTTGGACTGGTTTCCACCGGAAAGGCTGGGCATAAAAGCTTCCCGGGTTGGCGGTTATAAATTGTGTGGCATACTGGTTTGTTTCGGCCACGACTAAGTCCAAGAGCTCCGCAGTCAAGAACAGCTAAAAAAATCCCAGGGCCGAACCGATCTGAGCTGTCTCAACCCGAACTCCAGACTGGGCGGTGAAAGGGGGAACTACAGGTGCAGCTGAAGTTGGGGACTGCCAATTAGGGTTTGCCAGCACCTCAGGGATTCTAGGGGGCCTACGGGCCCGTCTTTGGGTTGGCTGCGGGGGTAACTACTGCTCGTGCCACCGTACCAGCTTCAACTGCCCTTCTGGTGCTCGCCACTTCACCATGTTCTACGGCAGTGCTGGTACTAGGTCCAGGGAGGGCTGCGCTGCTGGTGTATGCCTCACCATGTAATCAGACAGCGCCAGCCCCACTCTGCTGCCCTTGAAGCGGATCCTGCGCAACCTGTGGTCTAGCGACACGGGGCCGGGTACGCCTGGTGCTATCAGGGACCTCAGCCTCCTCGTCCGAACTTTGGGTCAGAGTGCCACTGCTTTCTACAGGTTCATATTCTGACCCGCTAGATTCGTCAGATGAGGGTTCCCATTCCTCATCCGACTAGGTCCGAAGCCTGTAGGCCTCTTCAGAAGAATACCCCCTGTTTGACATTTGGGCAACTAAATTTAGGGGTATTACCTGAGACTACCCAAGAAAAAAAGCAAGCCTGTCTTACAAAGGGGAGGCTAGCGAAGTACCGGAGGCCGCTGCGGTTGATAAAAAATATCAAAACTGATTTTTTTTTATCGCCGCAGCGCGTGTAAAGTGAATGTGCAGTGATCAAAAAATAATAATTTTTTGTCACTGCGGTGGGGCGGGCGTGGGTGAACGCACGTGTGGGCGACCGATCAGGCCTGATCGGGCAAACACTGCGTTTTGGATGGAGGGCGAACTAAGGTGACACTAATACTATTATAGATCTGACTGTGATCAGTTTTGATCACTTCCAGATACTATAAAAGTACAAATACTGATTAGCGATACGCTAATCAGCGAATAAGGGACTGCGGTGCGGTGGGCTGGGCGCTAACTGATCCCTAAACTACCTAACCAAGGGGCCTAAACTATCCTAAAACCTAACGGTTAATACTAGTGAAAAAACAAAGTGACAGTTTACATTGATCACTTTTTTCCTTTCACTAGTGATTGACAGGAACAATCAAAGGGTTAATTGGGGTGCAGGGGGTGATCTGGGGCTAGTGTGTGGTGTTTGGTGTACTCACTGTGAAGCCTGCTCCTCTGCTGGATCCAACCGACCAAAAGGACCAGCAGAGGAGCAGTGCAGCCATATAACAGATCATATTTACTAATATGATCTGCTATATGGCTTCTGATTGGATTTTTTAAAAATCATCAGCTTGCCAGCCGCGATCATTGGCTGGCAAGCTGATGACGCGACCCCCCTTGACGAAATGCCAGCCCGCATTGCGCATGCGCGTGCCGGCTAAGCGCGTAATCTCGCGTCTTTCGAGATGACGCGCCAATGCGTGATTGTGCGCAGCGCTGCCGCCTCCGGACCGCGGATCTGCGTTAGGCGGTCCGGAGGCGGTTAAAACAGTATAAAATAGGGTTTCATAGCAAAATCCCAAATTAACCTGAAAAGGGGTTAAAGGGAATAAATGTGCAAAAACATGCACAATGGTGATGAAGAATACAGTCTTATCATACAGGGAGTCCTGAAAAAGGCACAATGCAGGCATTGGTATCCAGAGTGACTTAAGAAACTTCCACTGGGCCGTGGGGAACTGGCAGCACATTGTTGCAACAAAGGACATCTAACACTGGAACAGTCATTGTAAACTGGCTTAGCAGGCCTTTACAGGTAGGTGTCCATCCCACCCTGGTCATCATGGATGGTAAATCCAGGCTCTGCTTTCAACTGGGGCCAGTAGTTCGGGTTTTATAGAGGATTACCCCTCGCAGCTGTGTTTGCAGGTAAGTTAAGTGGAAAAGGACCTACCCATTGTGTCGGTCCTACTTGTTGTGGTGCAGATACTCTCTGTGGACGGACCCGGCTGGTGGCATAGGAAAGTCTTTAAGCTTGCCCGGCAGCTCTGGGGACGGATATGTGTTGATAGGTCGCTCCAGTACAGTGGGCTGCCAAAAGACGTTGGGCCCAATGAAGGTGGCTTTTTCCTGGTAGGTGGTGTGGACCGACTTTCTTGGGACCTCTTGGTTAGTTTCATAAAGTTCATTGGGGTCCTCCCAGTTTTCCGGTTTTCCCAGTTTTTCAGTTTTTACGCCGCTGGCGCGTCACAGCCGTGGTGCACGGACCTCTCAGGCCCTCCGCAGGGGTAAATTCCATGGGCTCACCTTCCCAGAGGTTGTGCATATATCCCAGTAGGTAGCTCCGCTTCACGGATCTGCGGTTTACATATAATCCAAACCCGCGATCCTTATCAAAGGTCACAACAAGGCCCAACCTCCGTTCCAGGCTGGGCTGACAGTCTCTAGGGTCCTCATGGATGGCTTTGGCAACCTCTTCAAAGTACATTTTTGCTTGTGTGGTTCTCCGCACCACAGCGGCACGTATCTCTTGCATCAGATCACCACAATGGATTTGGCGTAGGAAAATCTCTGCTCGGCCAGCCAGGTCTACGGCATATGACTTGCTGCACCTGGTGAAGAATAGTGTTGAGCGCGAATATTTGAATTGTGAATATTTTTTGCGAATATCGTAACTTCAAGAATTCGCGAAGATTTAGACTATTTGACTCTGTATTCGTTAAAATGAATATTCGCTTCCTCTAAAGTTAAATCAAATCATAGAAAGATAATTTATTAGGCTCAATGCATATTAAAGAACTCAAATATTATAAGTTTTGTGTTTCAGAAAATGTAACTTAATAAAAACCTCCCTATTTCTATTTTTCCCATCACTGTTGTTTGCATGCGTGCTGGAGTGACATTGAACAGTAGTTACTATTAAACCACCTAACTTAAGTACAGTGCTTCTTTACATCTATAAAGTATTATCCAGTTTCTTTGTGAAAAATGCATAGTGATCAATTCCTCTATAATGGTGATATTTTGATTTATGTATAATTTCCAGTCTACTTTGTAGAGATAGGGTACCTAGATAATTTATTCCAGGGTGGACCACTTGTATAGATCTATGTACCCCATCTCTAACGGAAAACCCCTGCATTATTCTTCCACTTAATGAGAACTGCATTACAGAGGAATAGATGGCAGTCTTGTTTTACAGATCTTAAAACAATACTAATTGAAAAGTCAAATCGATCTAAAATAACTCCACTTCTGAGTAACAACAGCACACATATTGGCTTACAGAGTCAAACATTTGCTCTGCAGGATGACAGTGTAGGTGCTCCCCTGTGTTTGTCACCCCCTCCTAAGTGAAGTATTCTACGAGATGTGTAACACTACTCAACGTGTGTAGTCAAGCCTTGCAACTATAGCCTTATTTAGCTGCATGACCGGAAATAGATGAACCATGCTGAGCACTAAAATCAGCTGACGATGAACAATGACAGTAGACGGGGACCATGACAGAGTCACAAACAAGGGGAATGAGAACTGACCCAGGTGGCGGAAACATGGACACTAACACAACTGGCCCAGGCCAAGCAAGTTCTTCACTGACTTCTGGGCTCTGTTTGATCTCAGGATGGTGTGGACATGCACATGTCTTTAGCGCTGGATGTGAGCAGCGACAATCGTGTATGGGTCTGGCGACCTGTGTTACATATCCCTCCTCACAGACAAACGGAGGACAACAGAGACACTACTAAACCCTTGAAGTCATTTATCCCTCTGGCTCAGAGAAATCAGAACACGTTGAGTCATGCTGCATTAACGCAGTGGTCTGCTACAGAATTGATGCGCCTTATATCGAAAATTATAGATGAATGTTGCAGGCATAAAGTATACCTGATTGATTAATTGAAAATAGAGTGTGTTCAAAATGTCAAATTGCTTTAGTAAAAACATTATTTCAATGTAAATATTTAATTTATTATATATGTTACGACATTACAGTTTTAGACTATGGTATAAAAAACGTAACTTGTTTTTATTTAGTTTTGGGTTGTGTTCATGGTCTGATGGGTGGTCCATTCATGAATTAACATTCATGCTGCTTAGTTAGAAAATGATACAATGTAAGGTGTATTATTTTAGTGTTGGTGCTGCCCCTGTTTGTTGGCGTGGCCATTCATGGTAATATGTTCCGGATGCACATTTAGCTGCTCCTGCCGCCTGTCCTGCTGATTTTGGCCTAGCTATATGTGGGCCTCATTCAATACCATTTTCAAATATCCTCTGTTCGATGTTGCCGCCTGTCCAGACTCCTGATATATCTGAGTCATCTAGGGGCCTAAAAAGACTCGATCTACTGCTGCTGCATGTCCTGCTGATTTTGTCCTAGCTATATGTGGGCCTCATTCAATACCATTTTAAAATATCCTCTGTTGGATGCTGCCGCCTGTCCAGACTCCTGCTATATCTGAGTCATCTAGGGGCCTAAAAACACTCGATCTACTGCTGCTGCTGCATGTCCTGCTGATTTGAGCCTAGCTATATGTGGGCCTCATTCAATACCATTTTCAAATATCCTCTGTTCGATGCTGCCGCCTGTCCAGACTCCTGATATATCTGAGTCATCTAGGGGCCTAAAAACACTCGATCTACTGCTGCTGCTGCTGCTGCATGTCCTGCTGATTTGAGCCTAGCTATATGTGGGCCTCATTCAATACCATTTTCAAATATCCTCTGTTCGATGCTGCCGCCTGTCCAGACTCCTGATATATCTGAGTCATCTAGGGGCCTAAAAACACTTGATCTACTGCTGCTGCATGTCCTGCTGATTTGAGCCTAGCTATAGGTGGGCCTCATTCAATACCATTTTAAAATATCCTCTGTTGGATGCTGCCGCCTGTCCAGACTCCTGATATATCTGAGTCATCTAGGGGCCTAAAAACACTCAATCTACTGCTGCTGCTGCATGTCCTGCTGATTTGAGCCTAGCTATATGTGGGCCTCATTCAATACCATTTTAAAATATCCTCTGTTGGAAGCTGCCGCCTGTCCAGACTCCTGATATATCTGAGTCATCTAGGGGCCTAAAAACACTCAATCTACTGCTGCTGCTGCATGTCCTGCTGATTTGAGCCTGGCTATATGTGGGTCTCATTCAATACCATTTTATAATATCCTCTGTTAGATGCTGCCGCCTGTCCAGACTCATGATATATATGAGTCATCTAGGGGCCTAAAAACACTTGATCTACTGCTGCTGCTGCTGCATGTCCTGCTGATTTGGGCCTAGCTATATGTGGGCCTCATTCAATACCATTTTCAAATATCCTCTGTTGGATGCTGGCGGCTGTCCAGACTCCTGATATATCTGAGTCATCTAGGGGCCTAAAAACAACCGATCTACTACTGCTGCTGCATGTCCTGCTGATTTGGGCCTAGCTATATGTGGGCCTCATTCAATACCATTTTCAAATATCCTCTGTTGGATGCTGCCGCCTGTCCAGACTCCTGATATATATGAATCATCTAGGGGCCTAAAAACACTTGATCTACTGCTGCTGCTGCTGCATGTCCTGCTGATTTGAGCCTAGCTATATGTGGGCCTCATTCAATACCATTTTATAATATCCTATGTTAGATGCTGCCGCCTGTCCAGACTCCTGATATATATGAGTCATCTAGGGGCCTAAAAACACTCGATCTACTGCTGCTGCTGCTGCATGTCCTGCTGATTTGGGCCTAGCTATATGTGGGCCTCATTCAATACAATTTTAAAATATCCTCTGTTGTATGCCGCCGTCTGTCCAGACTCATGATATATATGAGTCATCTAGGGGCCTAAAAACACTTGATCTACTGCTGCTGCTGCTACATGTCCTGTTGATTTGAGCCTAGCTATATGTAGGCCTCATACTATACCATTTTAAAATATCCTCTGGTGGATGCAGCTGACTGTCCTGATCTATATGAGTTATGTAGGGGCCTAATAAGACTACAATGTGTGCTTTGATGTGTATACTATTTTTCTATTAATTTAACTACATAGTTTATATTTCAATGCTGATGTCTTACAAGTTTACAGTTTATTATTGCCTTAAATTGTAGCTTTAATACTATTTCTTTAGTACACTTACAAAATTAAATACGTTATTTTTATTAGATAATATTATTGAAGCCACCAAGTGGAAAATTAAGTAATGTGTTTAAATATTTTTCTGCTCCGTATTCTTTTTCTTTTAATTTCATAAGCAACAATGCAGAAATATGTATCTTCTGCTTCTGTAAAAATTATGTTTGTAATTTGCAGAAAAGTCAAGTATCAAACATAGAGCGAAATATTCATAGATTGACCTGAGTCCTAAAATGTGTGTAATAAATGTTATAAACACTTTAAAAAAAATTGAAGTGTAGAACTGATAAGTAAAAGTTTGATATTTTATTATCCTGATTGGCAATAACTAAAATTCTTTTGGGGAAAAAATCTTACTAAAACTACAATCAAATTCCTTTGAAATGTTTAACAGTGAAAGTAGGTGCTTTTTAACCACCTCCCGACCGCTGTACGCGTATATGCGTCCGGGAGGTGGTTGCTTTACTCCTCCTGGACGCATATACGCGTCTTCTCGCGAGACGCGAGATTTCCTGTGAACGTGCGCGCTCACAGGAACGGAAGGTAAGCGAGTGGATCTCCAGCCTGCCAGCGGCGATCGTTCGCTGGCAGGCTGGAGATCCGAATTTTTTAACCCCTAACAGGTATATTAGACGCTGTTTTCATAACAGCGTCTAATATACCTCCTACCTGGTCCTCTGGTGGTCCCTTTTGTTAGGATCGACCACCAGAGGACTCAGGTAGGTCAGTACAGTCCCACCAAACACCACACTACACTACACTACACCCCCCCGTCACTTATTAACCCCTTATAAACCCCTGATCACCCATGATCACCCCATATAAACTCCCTGATCACCCCCCTGTCATTGATCACCGCCCTGTCATTGATCACCGCCCTGTCAGGCTCCGTTCAGACGTCCGTATGATTTTTACGGATCCACGGATACATGGATCGGATCCGCAAAAAGCATACGGACGTCTGAATGGAGCCTTACAGGGGGGTGATCAATGACAGGCGGGTGATCACCCATATACACTCCCTGATCACCCCCTGTCATTGATCACCCCCCTGTAAGGCTCCATTTAGACGTCCGCATGATTTTTACGGATCCGATCCATGTATCCATGTATCCGTAAAAATCATGCGGACGTCTGAATGGAGCCTTACAGGGGGGGTGATCAGTGACAGAGGGGTGATCACCCTGATTACCCTGATCACCCCCTGTCATTGATAACCCCCCTGTAAGGCTCCATTCAGACGTCCGCATGCGTTCTGTGGATCCGATCCATGTATCCATGGATCCGTAAAAAATCATGCGGATGTCTGAATGGAGCCTTACAGGGGGGGTGATCAGTGACAGGGGGGTGATCACCCTGATTACCCTGATCACCCCCTGTCATTGATAACCCCCCTGTAAGGCTCCATTCAGACGTCCGCATGCGTTCTGTGGATCCGATCCATGTATCCATGGATCCGTAAAAAATCATGCGGATGTCTGAATGGAGCCTTACAGGGGGGTGATCAATGACAGGGGGGTGATCACCCTGATTACCCTGATCACCCCCTGTCATTGATAACCCCCCTGTAAGGCTCCATTCAGACGTCCGCATGCGTTCTGTGGATCCGATCCATGTATCCATGGATCCGTAAAAAATCATGCGGATGTCTGAATGGAGCCTTACAGGGGGGGTGATCAATGACAGGGGGGTGATTACCCTGATCACCCCCTGTCATTGATAACCCCCCTGTAAGGCTCCATTCAGACGTCCGCATGCGTTCTGTGGATCCGATCCATGTATCCATGGATCCGTAAAAAATCATGCGGATGTCTGAATGGAGCCTTACAGGGGGGGTGATCAGTGACAGGGGGGTGATCACCCTGATTACCCTGATCACCCCCTGTCATTGATCACCCCCCTGTAAGGCTCCATTTAGACGTCCGCATGATTTTTACGGATCCGATCCATGTATCCATGTATCCGTAAAAATCATGCGGACGTCTGAATGGAGCCTTACAGGGGGGGTGATCAGTGACAGGGGGGTGATCACCCTGATTACCCTGATCACCCCCTGTCATTGATAACCCCCCTGTAAGGCTCCATTCAGACGTCCGCATGCGTTCTGTGGATCCGATCCATGTATCCATGGATCCGTAAAAAATCATGCGGATGTCTGAATGGAGCCTTACAGGGGGGGTGATCAGTGACAGGGGGGTGTTCACCCTGATTACCCTGATCACCCCCTGTCATTGATAACCCCCCTGTAAGGCTCCATTCAGACGTCCGCATGCGTTCTGTGGATCCGATCCATGTATCCATGGATCCGTAAAAAATCATGCGGATGTCTGAATGGAGCCTTACAGGGGGGGTGATCAGTGACAGGGGGGTGATCACCCTGATTACCCTGATCACCCCCTGTCATTGATAACCCCCCTGTAAGGCTCCATTCAGACGTCCGCATGCGTTCTGTGGATCCGATCCATGTATCCATGGATCCGTAAAAAATCATGCGGATGTCTGAATGGAGCCTTACAGGGGGGGTGATCAATGACAGGGGGGTGATCAGGGAGTCTATATGGGTGATCACCCCCCTGTCATTGATCACCCCCCTGTCATTGATCACCCCCCCCTGGTAAGGCTCCATTCAGACATTTTTTTTGGCACAAGTTAGCGGAAATTTTTTGTTTGTTTTTGTTTTTGTTTTTTCTTACAAAGTCTCATATTCCACTAACTTGTGTCAAAAAATAAAATCTCACATGGACGCACCATACCCCTCACGGAATCCAAATGCGTAAACATTTTTAGACATTTATATTCCAGACTTCTTCTCACGCTTTAGGGCCCCTAAAAAGCCAGGGCAGTATAAATACCCCACATGTGACCCCATTTCGGAAAGAAGACACCCCAAGGTATTCCGTGAGGGGCATATTGAGTCCATGAAAGATTGAAATTTTTGTCCTAAGTTAGCGGAAAGTGAGACTTTGTGAGAAAAAAACAAAAAAAAATCAATATCCGCTAACTTATGCAAAAAAAAAAAAATTTCTAGGAACTCGCCAGGCCCCTCATTGAATACCTTGGGGTGTCTTCTTTCCAAAGTGGGGTCACATGTGGGGTATTTATACTGCCCTGGCTTTTTAGGGGCCCGAAAGTGTGAGAAGAAGTCTGGGATCCAAATGTCTAAAAATGCCCTCCTAAAAGGAATTTGGGCCCCTTTGCGCATCTAGGCTGCAAAAAAGTGTCACACATGTGGTATCGCCGTACTCAGGAGAAGTTGGGGAATGTGTTTTGGGGTGTCATTTTACATATACCCATGCTGGGTGAGAAAAATATCTTGGTCAAATGCCAACTTTGTATAAAAAAATGGGAAAAGTTGTCTTTTGCCAAGATATTTCTCTCACCCAGCATGGGTATATGTAAAATGACCCCCCAAAACACATTGCCCAACTTCTCCTGAGTACGGCGATACCAGATGTGTGACACTTTTTTGCAGCCAAGGTGGGCAAAGGGGCACCTTTCGGATTTCGCAGGCCATTTTTTACACATTTTGATTGCAAGGTACTTCTTACACATTTGGGCCCCTAAATTGCCAGGGCAGTATAACTACGCCACAAGTGACCCCATTTTGGAAAGAAGACACCCCAAGGTATTCCGTGGGGGGCACGGCGAGTTCCTAGAATTTTTTATTTTTTGTCACAATTTAGCGGAAAATGATGATTTTTCTTTTTTTTTCTTTTTTCCTTACAAAGTCTCATATTCCACTAACTTGCGACAAAAAATAAAAAATTCTAGGAACTCGCAGTGCCCCTCACGGAATACCTTGGGGTGTCTTCTTTCCAAAATGGGGTCACTTGTGGCGTAGTTATACTGCCCTGGCAATTTAGGGGCCCAAATGTGTGAGAAGAACTTTGCAATCAAAATGTGTAAAAAATGCCCTGCAAAATCCGAAAAGTGCACTTTGGAATATGTGCCCCTTTGCCCACCTTGGCAGCAAAAAAGTGTGACACATCTGGTATCGCCGTACTCAGGAGAAGTTGGGCAATGTGTTTTGGGGTGTCATTTTACATATACCCATGCTGGGTGAGAAAAATATCTTGGTCAAATGCCAACTTTGTATAAAAAAATGGGAAAAGTTGTCTTTTGCCAAGATATTTCTCTCACCCAGCATGGGTATATGTAAAATGACACCCCAAATCACATTCCCCAACTTCTCCTGAGTACGGCGATACCAGATGTGTGACACTTTTTTGATGCCAAGGTGGGCAAAGGGGCACATATTCCAAAGTGCACCTTTCGGATTTCACCGGTCATTTTTTACAGATTTTGATTGCAAGGTACTTCTTACACATTTGGGCCCCTAAATTGCCAGGGCAGTATAACTACGCCACAAGTGACCCCATTTTGGAAAGAAGACACCCCAAGGTATTCCGTGAGGGGCATGGCGAGTTCCTAGAATTTTTTGTTTTTTGTCGCAAGTTAGTGGAATATGAGACTTTGTAAGGAAAAAAGAGAAAGAAAAAAAAAATCATCATTTTCCGCTAACTTGTGACAAAAAATAAAAAATTCTAGGAACTCGCCATGCCCCTCACGGAATACCTTGGGGTGTCTTCTTTCCAAAATGGGGTCACTTGTGGCGTAGTTATACTGCCCTGGCAATTTAGGGGCCCAAATGTGTGAGAAGTACCTTGCAATCAAAATGTGTAAAAAATGGCCTGCAAAATCCGAAAGGTGCACTTTGGAATGTGTGCCCCTTTGCCCACCTTGGCTGCAAAAAAGTGTGACACATCTGGTATCTCCGTACTCAGGAGAAGTTGGGGAATGTGTTTTGGGGTGTCATTTTACATATACCCATGCTGGATGAGAGAAATATCTTGGCAAAAGACAACTTTTCCCATTTTTTTATACAAAGTTGGCATTTGACCAAGATATTTTTCTCACCCAGCATGGGTATATGTAAAATGACCCCCCAAAACACATTGCCCAACTTCTCCTGAGTACGGCGATACCAGATGTGTGACACTTTTTTGCTGCCAAGGTGGGCAAAGGGGCACATATTCCAAAGTGCACCTTTTGGATTTCACCGGTCATTTTTTACACATTTTGATTGCAAAGTTCTTCTCACACATTTGGGCCCCTAAATTGCCAGGGCAGTATAACTACCCCACAAGTGACCCCATTTTGGAAAGAAGACACCCCAAGGTATTCTGTGAGGGGCATGGTGAGTTCCTAGAATTTTTTATTTTTTGTCGCAAGTTAGTGGAATAAGAGACTTTGTAAGAAAAAATATAAAAAATAAAATCATCATCATTTTCCGCTAACTTGTGACAAAAAATAAAAAGTTCTATGAACTCACTATGCCCATCAGCGAATACCTTAGGGTGTCTACTTTCCGAAATGGGGTCATTTGTTGGGTTTTTCTACTGTTTGGGCATTGTAGAACCTCAGGAATCATGACAGGTGCTCAGAAAGTCAGAGCTGTTTCAAAAAGCGGAAATTCACATTTTTGTACCATAGTTTGTAAACGCTATAACTTTTACCCAAACCATTTTTTTTTTTCCCAAACATTTTTTTTTTATCAAAGACATGTAGAACAATACATTTGGCGAAAAATTTATATATGGATGTCGTTTTTTTTGCAAAATTTTACAGCTGAAAGTGAAAAATGTCATTTTTTTGCAAAAAAATCTTTACATTTTGATTAATAACAAAAAAAGTAAAAATGCCAGCAGCAATGAAATACCACCAAATGAAAGCTTCATTAGTGAGAAGAAAAGGAGGTAAAATTCATTTGGGTGGTAAGTTGCATGACCGAGCGATAAACGGTGAAAGGAGTGTAGTGCCGAAGTGTAAAAAGTGGCCTGGTCATGAAGGGGGTTTCACCTAGCGGGGCTGAAGTGGTTAAAAAGCACAATGAAAAGGGAACTCAAGACATTGGTACTGAACATTTGTTTTCAATATGGAGCAATTTCATAATTTTATTTTGTCGGATGATTCAGGATTTAACATGTTCCAGAGTGATACGCTCAACTAAAAAAGATGATGATGAAGTGATTCACCCATCATGCCTAGTGCCTATTGTACAAGCCTGTGGGTCCAGTGCTATATTCTGGCGTTGCTACAGTTGTTCAAGTGTATGTTCAGCATTGAGCAACAGTATGTTTTGAAATAATTAGGTCACAGGACTAATTCAACAGATCAAGTGACCAGGTTAATAATACATTAATTAATGTTTTCTGCCGTGATGCCATGAGCAGTCTTCAAGAAGACAATGCCATCATGCATCTTGTATGAAATGTGAACTAGTGGTTCAGGGAGCATTAGACCTTATTTAAATCCAGGTACAAGCCAGATATTTGAGACCTTTACGACAGTATATATAATAGTGTACTTAACGGTTATTTAATTCCCTTATTCGGAATAGTTATGAATCCTAACTTTTGAGTCTACATTTTACTACAGTGTTAACTGTAAAACATGAAGGTTCTTAATCCTGCGTAGGCAACCAGCATGGATCACTTTTTCTACTTTGCACTATAACAAGTCTAGAGTGTAGAATTCTAAAAACATGGTTTGGATTGTTCATATTCATGCAAGTGCTGTGTTAATTATGTATTGTCAATATTTATACAAAGAAATATGTATCTTAATAATATTTTTTTTTAAAAGAATCCTGTGTTGTTAGGTTTTATTTACAAAATTAATTTATTTTACTTTATTTTATTTATTTTTTATTTTTTTATTTTTTTATTGGGTTTGGGGCACCAGTGTTGTGGTTCATGATGTAGCAAGTTGTGGACCACATGTGGCCTTCCCTTGTCAAAAGGTCTTGTGCACTAAAAATGGTACTGGACTTATTGATGAACCTAATGAAAAAAAAAATATTTTATTATTTTTATGTTTTTTTTTTTTTTTTACTACCGATTAAGGTTCAAACATGGTGTTGTGTGTTGTCCTGGGAGGGATGGCTGACTTTCTTGTTGACCTATCTACATGGTTGGGTCTGACTGGCATTATACTCATCCGTGTGACAATCCGGTTTTGTTAATGAAGCCTGAATGACACATGTATATAGGGATAGTTACTTTTATATATTTTTTTAAAATATTGACAATTATGTAATGATAATTTGCACATGCAAAATATATATAGACACAGCTATAAAAAAATACCTACTATATAATGTTCCTCACCAGTTTCAGAATTCTTATACTCTGAGTCATGTAATTACATTTTTTGGTCTGTTTAGCGGAAGCAATGCCAGGACATTAACATTTAATGTAATACGTGCGCTATAAAGGATCTGTGCTGTTTAGTTTTTACAACATGCCTTTACCATTTTGCTTATTATTTCCAATTTTTTTTTTTTTTTGTGGGGTATCCACAATTATTTCTAAATAAATTTGATATTAGTTCCCAGTCTTATTAATTGAGCTCTTTTAATAATAATAACATTTTTGTTACTAATGATTGAATTGGCTGGATACAAATTTATATTCTTATAACACAAAATTATTATTTAATTATTTTAAATATTATCAATCCGTCAAGTTTATGTCAATTTTAAAAATAATGCATTTATGTTGAAAGTAGTTATTTCTTGTATTTATAGGTGAAACTTGATGTCTTCAATTGTTTTTATTTTCCAAAAAATTTGGATTAACGAATACTAGAGAAAAAAAATTTGAATTTTCTTTTACACTTAACGCTAAAAACTAATAACATTTTGCTGTCTGTTCCTGCAGAGCGAGTCAGGGCTATGTGTAGACCTTAAACTACAACGTTAAGTAACCATATGCCTGCTGCTGGTTTGTCAAGATGATTCTGAGATTAACGGTGGATTATAAGGCCTACACCAACCATAAATGCTGATATTATCCAATTGCTTAATAATTATGTGTAGGCCATATACTCAACGATTATCAAGGACTACTGCTATTATCAATATGCATTGAAGTTCTGTGTAGGACAAATAATGTCCCTTTTATATGTACCTGCAGGTGATGTTTGTCAGTCTACTGATGAGTTTGTGATGGAGTATAGGGGCCTTACTGTAACCTAATGTTTTGAAATTAATAAGAAAACTTCAATTAATCAACTAAAAACAAACACATAATATTTTTTAACCATGAAAATAGTATATTAATAACAAATTAACAAAATAAAATAAATTAACAATGTGCCTTAAGGCAAGGCCTTTAATTGATCATGGAGGTTCATGAGCTCCCCCATGGCCTTGTTGTGCTCCTCCTCCAAAACAGCCATCTGGTGGGAGTACTGCAGCCTGATCGCCCTTATTTTTCGGCAGTGCTGCTCCCGGAACTGCCTGATTAGGGTCCTATAGTCCCGTTGAATGACCGTCATTTTTTTTTCCAATGCTTTAAGTACTGTTAAAAAAATAAAAAATAGATATATAGAGTCTTTACTCTTGAGTAAAAGAGCCATGTATGGCGACTGTGGCAAAGTACGACAGGGTTGGCAGGTCGTTGGCACAATAGTGTTCTTGTTATAACTTTATTTTTGCCATAATTATTAAAAAATGTATTTAAACAATATTATATTTAGAAACTAAGGATTGAAGTTGTCTTGTTACCCTGCTTGTAATGAACTGTAAGTGTGGGACTTTCTGTTATCCAATATAACTAAACTAATATGTGTGTGTGTGTGTGTGTGTGTGTGTGTGTGTGTGTGAATGAGTTTAAACAACAAAAGCACATATTTTCCCTCCTTGTGTGGGGTGGCGAAACTCCGTCATCATCTTCTTCCTCCTCTTCATCATCCTCCAAAATTGGGGGAGGAGACTCTTGTAGGGCTGATGGTCCAGCCTCTTCCTCCTCCTGTGGTGGTGCAGGGGCATTTGTGGGCCCTGAGGGTCCTGGCTGCTCCTCCTCCTCCCCCTCAGAGACCTCCAACAAATCCCTACTGGCAAGCCTGCGCCTGACAGAGGGATGGCAAGCACCTATAATAACAAATTAGACTTATGTAAAAATAATAATCACAAATAATAAATGTACCGCAGCATTACGTTGCTTTTGTTTATTTCACCAATACTCAGTAATCATTGTACCTGGACAGTGAGTATACCGGATCGGGCGGATTCTCTCATGATGCCGCCGCTTGAGATCCGACCGCTTCTTCAGCATGGCCAATGGGGTGTATTTCCCACCATGCACCCTTCTCAGCTCATCCATGATGTCAAGAATGATGACCTTTTTGTCCGCGTGTGAACGGAGGTCATCATATCCTCTCTCTAACAGGCGCTGCGTGATTAAAAAAGGAATCATTTAATCAAAAACATTTAATAAAACTAATATTACTCAACTTTAACATTAGCAGAAGTGGAGTACGTCAGGCTATTCCAGAAAGTTGAACAAGCGGTCGGATACGTCCTGCCGCTAGTTCACTTATGGCCCCAGACAGTGGCGTAGCTAGAAATGACTTTGCCCCACAGCAACATTTTTATTGGGGACAACCTACCTACCACAGAAATATTTTCACAAGCCCTTCCTTTCATGCCACCCACATAACTGTGGATAGTAAAGATAGCTCACTCAGACCAGGCCCCGCAGCTGTTTCAGCCGTTTCATACACTGTCTATACTGTCACTGTGTATAATTTCATTGTGTAATACTGTTGAGGGGGCCCTGAAAAAATCTTTTTGTCCTCCTCCTCCAGGATGGGCCCCTTCTGGGCCAGGGCCCCCAAGTAGCCCCTCTAAATACGCCACAGCGACAAGAATGACGATCCGTCAACATTTACTATAATGGTGGCGTCCAGGGTTGTAACTATTGGGGAAGCAGGAGAAGCGTCTGCTTTGCGGCCCTGACCCAGAAGAGGCCCATCCCACAGAAGGAGGGGGACTAAAAGATTTGGTCAGGCCCCCCTCGGCAGTATTACACAATGAAATTATGTAACACAGAGACAGTGAAGGAAACAGATGGAACAGCTGCCGGGCCTGCAGCTACACCGCTAGTGGCGAGGGAAAAGTTCCAGCAGCAGCAAGGCAGCACACGGCGAGAGGCAGTCATACATACACATACAAAGACATCCGAAAAATTCAATTCAATAAACCTACATAAGAATATTAGTAAGATATGCCAAACAAGCGTGTGCGATAGAATGTACAATTTACTTATACTTACTATGATGAGGATCTCTTCCTCAGCTTTCTTAAACTTGCTGGCCACCATCTTTCCAATCGCATGGAACAAACTGACGCACGATGGATTCAAGATGAAACTGGTTACTTCCGGCCGGGAGTAAATCACGAGCATGAGCATACGAACATTTCATTGCTGTTTAAGCTGTGTATTTTTACGAATATTCGACGTATTGCTGATATATCAGGTTTTAGAATATTCGTAATATTTGTGGTCAATTATGTATGTGAATATCTAGAATATTCATAAAACACACAGCGGATGTAGTGCATTAGTATTTTTAAAATCTTTAATTTAATTTAATTTTTCTATTATTGGCTAATGCTATATTGCAATAACATTGTTTTTTATAATATTCGTCTGATTTTATATTGCAATACAGCGAATATTCGAAACTATAAATATAGGAAAGTTGTATTGTATACACTGAACTGAACACTAGAGATTAGAGACATTTAATAAATCGCAACATGCGACTAAAAATTTGCATATTTATACGCAATAAATAAAAATTAGCGAATATTTGATTTCGGCGAAAATTATAACGAATATTCGCGAATATTGGATCTGGTAGGCCTTATAAATAAGTCGGCCAGAGGTCACCAGCATATCTTGGTGGTCTTAGATTACACTACCAGATATCATGAGGCAATTCCACTGCGCCACACATCGGCTAAGCTTATAGCCAAAGAATTAATGGGCATGTTCTCTCGGGTAGGGATACCTAAGGAGATCTTGACAGACCAGGGGACTCCCTTCATGTTGAAGGTCATGAAGGAACTCTGACGGTTGTTAAATGTTGAACATTTACATACGTCTGTTTACCATCCCCAAACAGACGGACTTGTGGAAAGGTTTAACAAAACTTTAAAGACCATGCTCAAGAGAGCCGTGTCCAAAGATGGGAAGGACTGGGATCTTTTGTTGCCGTATGTATTATTCGCTCGTGGGTTGCTTGATGTAGCTAAAGAAGCATGGGAGCAACAGCCCACCCCACACATAGAGAAAATGCAAGAAAGAATAGGCACAGTTCTGCCAATTGTCCGGGAGCATAGGGAGGAGGCACAACTGGCCCAGGGTCGGGTATACAACCGGGCCTCCCAGGTAAGAACTTTTAACCCGGGCGACCGGGTACTGGTACTTGTGCCCACGGTCGACAGTAAATTCCTTGCTAGGTGGCAGGGACACTACGAAGTGAAGGAGAAAGTAGGACCAGTGAACTACAAGGTATACCAGCTGGGTCGGCAAAATCCAGAGCAGGTATACTATGTTAACTTACTAAAGCCCTGGAGAGATAGGGAAAGTATGTTTGGGGACCGCCCACTCTCTGTCTTGACTGCGGGTAAGGCTCTGGTGCCACCAGTGATCCCGGAGAAAGCCTCCTCTGCGATGAAGATTGCAGATGGCCTGTCTAATAAACAGGTTCAGGAGGTCAGAGTTTGTAAGTCGGAATAGGGATGTATTCTCCGAACTTCCTGGACGCACCTCCCTAGTCCGACATGACATTGTCACCGAGCCCCAGGTCAAAGTTTGCTTAAAGCCATATCGGGTGCATGAGGCTTGGCGGCAAGCCATCTCTGAGGAAGTGAAGTTGATGTTGCGACTAAGGGTCATTGAAGAGTCTCAGAGTGAGTGGGCTAGTCCAATAGTCCTTATACCAAAACCAGATGGAACGTTACGATTCTGTAACGACTTCAGGAAGCTCAATGAAATATCAAAGTTTGACGTCTACCCTATGCCTCGGGTCGATGAATTGATAGAATGGTTAGGGCAAGCACGATACTTTTCGGTCTTGGACCTCACAAAAAGGTACTGGCAGGTGCCCTTAACGGAGGCTGCAAAGGAGAAAACTGCCTTTGTCACCCCCGAAGGGCTGTTTAAGTATAAGGTGTTGCCCTTTGGCTTACATGGCGCTCCGGCCACCTTCCAACGGTTAATGGATATCATCCTCCGGCCCCATCGTCTGTATGCTTCGGCCTATCTTGATGATATTGTAGTGTTTAGCACAGACTGGGAGAGTCACTTACCCAAGGTGCAGGTTGACTCTCTCCGGAAAGCGGGGTTGACCGCCAACCTGAAGAAATGTACAATAGGGTTGGAAGAAGCAGGTAAATCAAATAGAATCCATACAGAACTGGCCCAGACCCCTTACGACGAGGCAGGTAAAAGCTTTTTTAGGGTTAGTGGGATATTACCGGAGGTTTATTCCCAATTTTGCCATGTTGTCTTCTCCATTAACGGACCTCCTGAAAAGACGGAAGTCTGTAATAGTCCACTGGAGTGTTCAGGCAGAGGAGGCCTTCAGGTCATTGAAGTCGGTGTTGTGCGAGACTTTGGTCCTAGTTACACCCAACTTCAATAAAGAGTTTATTGTACAGACAGATGCCTCTGAAGTAGGTCTGGGTGCAGTACTGTCTAAGGAAGTTAACGGGGAGGAGAATCCCGTTAGTTTCCTGAGCCGCAAACTAACGCCAGCCGAATCTAGGTATAGCATTGTCGAGAGGGAGTATCTCGCCATCAAATGGGCACTTGAATCGCTATGCTATTATCTGCTGGGGAGGAAGTTCCCCTGGTGACAGATCATTCACCTTTCTTGTGGATGAGTCAGGCGAAGGAGAGGAATGCTCGGGTCACCAGATGGTTCCTCTCCATGCAAAATTTAAAGTTTACAGTGGAATACAGGTCGGGGACGCTGCAGGGGAATGCGGACGCCCTGTCCAGAGTCCACTTTAAGCCTTAGTCTAGGTGTCCACTAAGTTAGCTGGTGGACACAGAAAATAGATAGTGTAGCTGGCTTTGAAAAAGCACCCATTTTTGTCAATACCCTCCATCTGGGGCCTCTGCTGCATTAGTCAGTGTGCATTTTAAGCTAGAAATACGGCTATCATTTTCTGGGTTAAAAATACACCCTTTTTGGGCAAAATACCCTATTTTACAGCCCTTGCTGCATCTGTACGTGTGAAATTGAAGCGTTATATACAGCTGTCATATTCTGTTAGTAAAAAAACACTCTTTTTGGGCAAAATACTTAATATTGCAGCCTTTGCTGCATCTGTGATTGTTAAAAACAAGCTTGAAATACTTCAATAATTTTCTGGCTTTGAAAAAACACCAATTTTTGGCAATAACCTTCATCTTTGGCCTCTGCCACATTAGTCAGTGTGCAATTTAAGCTACAAATACAGCTATAATTTTCCTGGCTTTAAAAACCACCCAGTTTGGGCAAAACATACAGTATTACAGCCCTTGCTGCATCTGCATGTGTAAAATTCAAGCATTATATACAGCTGTCATATTCTGTTAGTAAAAAAAACAAAAAAAACTCTTTTTGGGCAAAATACTTAATATTGCAGCCTTTGCTGCATCTGTGATTGTTAAAAAGAAGTTGGAAATACTTAAATAATTTTCTGGTTTGAAAAAACACCAATCTGGGGCAATAACCTTCATCTTGGGCAAATTAAGCTAGAAAAACAGCTATAATTTTCTGAGTTTTAAAAAACACCCATTTTGGGCAGAATATAAAATTTTACAGCCCTTGCTGCATCTGCACGTGTGAAATTCAAGCATTATATACTGCTGTCATATTCTGTTAGTAAAAAAAACACACCTTTTTTGTGCAAAATACTTATTTTGTTTAAATAATCATTGTGAGATGCACCCTTTACATACTGTTGTTCTATTCTGCTATTAAAAAAACACCCATTTAGGTGAAAAAAATAAAATTTTCAGCCTTTGCTGCATATGTCATTGTGAGATACATCCTTTACATACTGTTGTTCTATGCTGCTATTAAAAAAAACACCTATGTAGGGGGAAAAACTTAATTTTGCAGCCTTTGCTGCATATGTCATTGCGAGATACACCCTTTACATACTGTTGTTCTATTCTGCTATTAAAAAAACACCCATTTAGGGCAAAAGACTTAATTTTGCAGCCTTTGCTGCATATGTCATTGTGAGATACACCCTTTAGATACTGTAGTTCTATTCTGCTATAAGGAAAACACTCATTTTGGGCAAAAATCTTAAATTGCGGCTTAGTCTGCATCTGAACGTGTGAGATACACCATTTAGATACTGTTGTTCTATTCTGCTATTTAAAAAAAAACACCCATTTTAGGAAAAAAATCTTAATTTGCGGCCTAGTCTGCGTGTGTACGTGTGAGATACACCCTATAGATACTGTGGTTCTATTCTGCTATTAGAAAAACAGAAATTTTGGGCAAAAATCTTAAATTGCGGCCTAGTCTGCATCTGTACGTGTGAGATACACCATTTAGATACTGTGGTTCTATTCTGCTATAAAAAAATCACCAATTTAGGGCAAGATCCTCAATAAGGGATGTGGCCCAGGTCATGGTGGGCAGGGAGGACAAGGAGGGCAGGGGTGAAGACTGGGTGCAAGATTATGAGGTCCTCGACCCCACATGGAATCAAGGTCATGCGAGTGACCTGTGTAGTTCAGAGGAAGAGGCGGTGGTCGCACAGAGCCACCAGCACAGCAGAAGAGGGAGCAGGGTGCAAAAGTGGAGCCGTCATCCCCTAGACAGTACGCTTGCTACTGCCCACCGCACCAAGGGACCGAGCACACCAAAGCCAGCTCCAAGGAGTTCCCTGGCGTGGCAGTTCTTCAGACAATGTGCTGACGACAAGACACGAGTGGCTTGCACGCTGTGCAATCAGAGCCTGAAGCGAGGCATAAACGTTCTCAACCTGAGCACAACCTGCATGACCAGGCACCTAAGTGCAAAGCACAAGCTGCAATGGAGCAGACACCTTCAAAAACCAAAAAAGGTCTCTGGCTCCTCCTGCTTCCTCTTCTGCTGTAGTCTCGGCCTCTTCATCCACCTCTGAAGTGACGGTTCCACCTGCCACCCCGCAAACAGAGGATCTGCCAGCAACACCACCATCTGGGTCACCAAGCATCTCCACAATGTCCCATGGAAGCGTTCAGCTCTCCATCTCCCAAACACGAGCGGAAGAGGAAGCACCCCCCTACCCACCCGCGATCCCTAGCCCTGAATGCCAGCATTTAAAAATTACTGGCCTTTGAAATGCTGTCATTCCGTCTGGTGGTGACTGATAGTTTTACTTTCAATAAGTTTTTATTATCAGAGAATATGTTCATATCCGTAATATACAGGCACAAGTTCAACGGTGTAAAATTAATCACATATCTCCAATGGTTTTCTTTTTTCCACAAAATACAAAGGATAAATCAAAACATTAAATCATAGTATACTCATACAGCATATAACGCAAAAACAAAATCAAATCAAATCAAAGTCATGTCTGCAAAGCTCCGATTCAATGCTCAAACACTTGCGTTATGTATAGATCATCCAAAATACTATAGATGCAACCCACTCCCCAATCTGCTCGATTGGTCATCATCCTAACCGCTGGATTCAGACCCCTCCAGGACCCCCATGATTGAAGATGGCGATTCACTTGGAACGATTGGTGTGCTAGCATATATTCATAAGATCTAGTCGTATCCACTGCCCTTATTATTTCCTGTAAGTCAGGAATATAATTGCTTTTCCATTTCCTAGTGATTGCTAGTTTGGTGGCTAACAATAGGTGGGCTATGATAACCCTAGACTTGAAAGGTAATTTGTCAAGATCTATTAGTAATAAGGCAAGGGCAGGGTCCGGAGAGCTCCGATATTGAACAATCTCAGAAATCTTGGTAAACACTTGGATCCAAAGGGAATAGATCCTCGGGCATAACCAAAGAATGTGATACAGTGTCCCATGCTCACCACATCCTCTCCAGCATTGTATACTGGAGCTTGGGAAAAACGCATGTAGCCTAACCGGGGTATAGTACCATCTAAGTGTAGTTTTAATGTAAGCTTCCAAGTGTGAGGAACATCTTAAGGTGGAGATTGCTACTTTGTATGCAGTTATCCATTGCGCCAAAGTAAATGTCCTTTTTTAAATCCTTCTCCCAAGCTAGAAGTGGGTCTGTTTTAATAAACTGGTCTTTATCCCCTAAGTACATATATAAAAATCGAATCCCTGTATATACGTACATGGTTTGCCGCAGACCACCAGACTAGTAACTGAATGTGACCTTTAAATCTGAAGGACGGATTATTCCCCATTGCATGTTTTATTTTAAGATAAGAGAAGGCTTCTTTGGGGGGATATCAAAAGTACGTTTAAGACTTTCAAAGGGTTTTAAGACTGACCCTGATACTATGTCAGCCACAGTTTTTATACCTTTGTCTCTCCACACCTTCAGGTTCAGGTCAGTGGATAGATGTTGAAGAGATTCAATTGGCGCAAGATGTGCCATTGATATTGGTGCATCCTTTCCTTTATCATGGTACATTTTCCATAAAGCCAAAGATGTGGAAACGCAATAAGCGGGTTGTATATCTGTATAACAGTCATGCATTGCAGCCATGAGTAGGGCACGTAGACTATGACCTGGGATTTGTGACTGTTCAATATGCACCCAATGTTTCCCTGAGTCATCTTCCACCACTCCCTTAGCTGGTTAATTCTGGAGGCTAGATAATAATCATAGAGATTGGGCAGACCTACTCCTCCACTTCATTTGTGTCTGTACATTATACTTTTCGCCACTCTCGGCCTGGATTTGTTCCAGATGAAGGTATTTAGCATTTTATTGGCTAAATTAAAAAAGGACACCGGAATGGGGATAGGGATAGTGCGGAATAAATATAATAGCTTAGGGAGAGTATGTTGTTGAAAAGCTGCAATACGGCCTAGCCATGATAATTCTGCCTTGGCCATGTGGTAAAGCTCGGGTTGGAGTGATAGTAAGAGAGGTGGGAAGTTCGCTTTGTATAGTTCTTGGGGGGTAGCTGTCACATTAAATACCAGGTATTGGACCTTAGAGTTTTGCCAATCTAATGTGAATTCTTTTTTCATTTGGGATAAGATTTTGTCTGGGATCCCTAGTGATTTTATAATATGAAAGAGCCCCGTAGGAACGAATAATATCCATCACTGTCCTCAGAGACACCTGGGGATTGGTCAGGGACAAAATTATATCATCCGCATACATAGATATGCAATTATGCAATGTTGTCTATCTCCTATACTAACTCCTCTTACTACTTCCTCTTGGCGGATTGCCTGTGCCAAAGCTTCTAAGGATAGAATAAATATCAAAGGCGACAGGGGACACCCCTGTCTAGTGCCATTAGACAACGCAAAAGGGTCAGACAATACTCCATTCGCGAATACTCGGGCTGAAGGGTTCGAGTAGAGAACCCTTATGGCTTGTAAGATGGACTCAGGGAAGCCCATTTTGTGGAGTACCGAGAAGACAAACGCCCAGTTAACTCGGTCGAAAGCTTTTTCAGCATCTAAAGTGACCAGCACCGTCGGTGTTCTTGATCTGTTAACAAAGTCAATTAGATTCAGCACTCTCCTTGAGTTGTCTGTAATTTGGCGCCCTTTCACAAACCCCACTTGATCAGGGGCTACTAGAGTAGGGATAATGTCAGCCAGCCGGGCTTCTAAGATCTTTGCATATATCTTTAAATCTGTATTAAGTAAGGAAATGGGGCAGAAATTTTGTGGAATGGAGGGATCCTTACCAGGTTTAGGCAAAGTAACAATAACCGCCTCCAGCATTTCTTTAGGCATTTTTCCTGTTGTCATGGCACTATACAAGGCTGCATATAAATGAGGGAGCAAAGTATCAGAGAATATTTTATAATAGGAATTCGGCAGACCCACCGGGCCAGGACTTTTTTGGTTTGGCAAGCCTTTTATTATTCTAGCTATTTCCTCCTGTGAAACGGGGTTACAGAGGAGTTCTCTTTGGGTTTTATCTAAGGAAGGGATTGTCAATGACTTCAGAAAGCTATCAATATCATTTGGGGAAGTGGGGGTAAAACCTGATCCTCTTTCAAGTTGTATAGCTGGGAATAATAAGACATGAATCTGTTAGCAATAACCTTAGGGTCATATCATTTGTATGATTTAGAGGAGTCCCACAAGTATGGAATTTTTGATTTTAAGGCCCTTGCTTTTACCCTATTTGCTAGCAATTTCCCTGCCTTATTGGCCTGAGAATATTATTTGGCTTTGGTCTTTTTAAGGGATAGCTCATATGAATGCAGAAAACTTTCTCTAAGTTGAAGTCTGAGTAGTCTAAATTTGTCAGAGTTCTGTCGAGGGAGAAAGCTTATTTTGAGTTTCTACTGTTTGGATTTGCGCTATAAGGTCATTCTGATGTTTTTCCCTTCGTTTTTTGTGTCTGTGTCCCAATTTCAATAAAATACCCCTAATGTATGCCTTGTGGGCTGTCCATATAATGGTGGGGTTTGGTCCAGAATTAGCATAAAATTCTAAATATTCTACCAAGGCGGCAGATATCTCTGATTAGTACTTGTTGTTAGCTAATATGAATTCATTAACCCTCCACAAGGGATTTGAAGGGGAGACAAACTCTTCTACTAATTTTAATAATACTGGGGCATGATCTGACCACGTGATTGTCCCAAAAGAGAAACATTTGGATGCTGCTGGTGAAACTTTATCCGTCAAGATCAAATCAATGCGGGAATAGGATTTGTGTGCCGGTGAAAAATAAGAAAAATCCCTTTCGCCAAACATCAAATAGGGAATTTGCCATCAAGGACCGAGCAAGGACAGCTGAGCCAGTTCTCGTGGCAGAGGAGGAGTCCTGATATGGATCAGGAACTATGTTGAAATCCCCACAGATAAGTCTGCCCTCTTTTAGGGACTGTACCTTCCTAAAAACCTTATTTAAAAACTGCACAGGCCTAACATTTGGGGCGTACACTCCCATTGTGTGTAAGTGATACTGTTTATAGAGCAGATGTGTATAATATATCGACCCCCTGCATCTACCACACTTTTTTTCTCTATGTGTGTCACTGAATTCTTAATCGCTAAAAGCACTCCTCTTCTTTTCCCCAGCCCTTGGGAGTGAATCAAAGTCGGGAAAGCTGTTTTTTTAACCTCTCTACATCTGCTCCTATGATATGTGTCTCTTGTGCACAAAAAACATTGCATTTGGATGAGAGTGCTTCCCTCCACATCTCTTGTATGGGCTATTTAGGCCCCGGACATTTAGTGAAACTACTTTTAGCACCATCTTGGTAGAAGTAAATTAGCTAGATAAAAGTCGCTCGGTGACATGGAGGGGACCACACAATTTTTTTTCACAGATTAATCAAATATATGGTAAGACATTGACATGACATATAAAAAGAATAGAAATAATAAAATATGAACAGTAACATTATGAACCGTATCTGGCTGCCCATACGTTGGGGCAGAAATGAAATAGCACAAGGGTTAGAACTCAAAACCCCTTGTGAACTATGTGGGGAAAAAACAGCCCTGCATACCACCAGGAAACTCTTACAAGGTAGAACAAGTTCCTGCTCTTGCTGAATGCAGGAAATATAAAGAACCTCTCATCGATGCTTGTTCTGTCTTCTGCTTTCCACCCGGTGCCACTCTCCATCCTCGGGTAAGTGATGGTGCTGCTTTGCTTGAGGGACATCCGCCGCTGCGATATTCCATGCTGCCAGAACTGCCTTCCCCACTTCTACAGAGTGAATAGTGAAAGCTCCATCTTTCTGGATTAGCAATTTAACCGGGTATCCCCACCAGTATTGGATGGAATGTGACTGCAACGCTATGGTGATGGGAGCTAGCGTGCGACGCAGCTGAAGAGTGGCCATGGACAAGTCCGCAAACAGATTCACTTGCTGGTAGGGATCCGGTAAAGCGCCTATTTTCCTTGCCACCACCAGGGTTTCTTCTTTAGCGTGGAAAAAATGTAAACGAGCTAACACATCCCTTGGCATGTCATCCGGTAAGTGCTTAGGTTTCGCAATTCTGTAGGCCCGATCTATAATGAGATCCTGCTCGGTGCTGTTAGGCAGGAGAAGTTTAATCAGCTTTTTAATGTAAGCTTGGAGGTTCGCAGCTTGAACAAACTCCGGCACCCCGCACAGCTTCAGGTTATTCCTGCGGGATCGGTCCCCTAAATCTGCCACCTTTTGCCCTGAGGTATGCGATTTCCTCCGATTGAACATCATGTGAGTCTATCAGACTGTTGTGCGACTCGGCGAATTCACCCATTTTATGCTCAACATGTTGAACTCTATTCCTCAAGTCATTAACAGACGAGTGGATGGGCACTAGGAGCTGTGATATATGAGAAGTAACCGAATGGTTAAAGGACAGAAACATGTCCTTAAGTAGAATACTGGATGCAGGTTTCTCATCCGTTGGGAAGCTGCTGAGCACCTCAATCAGGGTGTCTGTGCTTTGTAGACCGTGACTTTTGCTTGCTTCGTTATCTGCTGTTGCCGGGTCTTGAAGTCTGGGTCTTTGCTTTGCCGGGCTCGTAGTCGGGGACCGTAGCACCGCACGACTGCTTGAGGCTGTTATAGCTTGCCCCGTCCTATCCCCCTTGTTGTTAAACACCCTGCTCTCACCCGTTTTGGTGTACTGCGGTGACACCCAAGGGCTCTGGTGTTGCGAGCTTTCATCATCTGATGCTCGAGGGGATCCAACACTGGCCATAGATGGCGGGCTGGGGGAGGACTCTGCATGTGAGACTCGTGCACCAGCGCCATCTTTGCCCCGATCTTGTCCAAAGAAGAATTCTAGCTTCCCTTGCTTTTTCATGCTACGCTTTCCTCTGGTCATCATTCGGGATGATTCCGGTACCATATGGCACCGAGAGGTACGATTTAGAACACGATTTGAGGGTTCTGCTGGTCTGAGACGCTATGCTGGAGGAGGAGCTCTGGAATCAAGCGGCCATACTCCTCAGCTTCACGGCCACGCCCCCCCGAGACGGATAGTTTTAAATAAGGAGGTGGCTGTCCCACAGTAAGTCGTGCCCAGCCGACACTATTTTTCCAGGCGTGCCATCCCTTCCCTGCACAACCAAGTGTGGGACAAATTCAGGCGTGCACTGCGCAACGCCATCTGTGGCAAGGTGCACCTGACTATGGATACATGGACCAGTAAGCACGGTCAGGGCTGTTACAGCTCCATAACAGCGGCTGGGCCTGAGGCGGATATCAGTTTGCCTCCTGTTGCTTCCTCCTCCTACTCCGCTACCGGCTCCTCATCCGGTCAGATTAACACCTTCAGCACCAACTTCAGCACAGCCAGGGGTAAACGACAGCAGGCAGTTTTAAAACTTATCTGTTTGGGGGAAAGACCCCACACCGTGCAGGAGCTGTGGATGGGCCTTGAACAACAGACCGATTAGTGTCATGCCCCACTCTGACGATGTGCGGAGGTCGGCCAGGATAGCAGCACGAGTTTAGTGTTTGTTTTGGAGCCGTGCTGGATCCGCCTCTCATCAGGTGCACTGGGTGGGGTCATTAGTTTAAATAGCACACCAGTCCAGTGCTCTGAGCGGATTATAGGAATCATTGTGGTCTTGGAAGCTAGGAAGGAAGGTTGTCTGTTCCAGCTCAGAGAGATAAGTGTGATTTCTAGTTTGGTTGTTTTGTGTCATCTCTCCCATCCAGGTTCTGTGCGAGCAGGCTGCTCCTATTTCCCCTCTTAACCATCTCAGGGAATTTAGGGTTTTTTCAGCCCAGGCACGGGGACACATCATGCCTACCTTTAAGGTCTGCATGTCGGCTGAGCAGTGCAGGGAAAGAGGTCAGGAATTAGCTAGGAGGTGATCCTTCCCCTGTCTCTCGCCCAGAGCCTGGTTGGTGGGTTATCTGTCTGAGTGCACGCCCGCCGTGACATTATAATCCGCCATACTGTGACTGCCATTACTCAGAGGGTTTTTTGATGAGGTTGTGGAGCTACGTTGTTCGGTCACACAGTGTCAGAATGCTCTGGCAGCTGGTGCAGGTCAAATTTGTGTGGAGCCTAAAGTGGCTCTTCCTGATCGATTTTCAGGAGGTACGGATGACTTTACCCATTTTAGAGAATCCTGCTAATTGTACTTTCGGCTGCGTCCATCGTCGTCAGATGATGAGAGTCAGAGGATAGGTATAGTTATTTCTCTGCTTAAAGGGGACGCGCAATCCTGGGCCTTTTCTCTGCCACCTGGTTCTCGGGCTCTCCGGTCGGTGGAAGAATTTTTTAAGGCTCTGGGATTAATCCACGATGATCCAGATCGGGTCTCGAGTCGAGATTACGTAACTTGTTTCAGGGGGAACATACTGCAGAAGCTTACTGTGTTGAGTTTAGGAGGTGGGCTACTGAATCAGAGTGGAATGATCCCGCATTACGCAGTCAGTTTTGTCAGGGGTTATCTGAAAGATTGAAGGATGCCCTTGATTTTCATGAATACCCAGACTCTTTGGAGAACGCTATGACTTTAGCAGTACGGCTAGATAGACATATCAGAGAGAGGTATAGGGCTCCCTCCGCGCAAGGTATCCCTTCTGTGAGTGGTTTTGTCTCTACTGCCATCCCGGGTGATGTTACAGGTAACTCTGGGGTAGCGGAGGAACCCATGCAGTTGGGTCAGGTTTCTTGCCATTCTGATAGTAGAGACTTTAGAAAAGTGCACAAACTATGTTACTATTGTGGAAAGAGGGGTCATTTTATTTTTGCTTGTCCTTATGTTAAACCACAGGTGGAAGAGAAAAAGAAAAAAAGAAAAAAAAACTTCCCTCACACTTGGTAGTATGAATGGTGTGGTGGAGCAGACAGGTATGCAAGCTCCCTGCAGTTCCCGTTTTCTCCTTCCATTTTCTCCGCCACGCTAGAGTCAAAAAAATTTTTTTGTTGATGTATTCCTTGATTGTGGTGCTGGGGTAAACCTAATTGACTTTCTTTTCCTTCAAAACCTAGGACTAAGTACTTGCACTTTAGAGAACGAGATTCGTGTTTTTGCAATTGATTCTTACCTCTTTCTCAAAGGAGCCTTACTCACATTGTTCATGGTATTCACTTAAGGGTGGGTGATTCACATGTTGAAATTATTTCTTGTTTTGTCATGAAGGATTTGCCAGCTCCTATAGTTTTGGGGTTGCCATGGTTTACTAGACATAACCCAATTATAGACTGGCAAGCGAGACAAATCATTGGTTGGAGTGAGTTTTGTTCAGATAATTGTCTTGGCACATCTATCTCTGGTATGTCCATTACGGCTTTACCTCAGTATCTCTCAGATTTTGCTTATGTCTTTTTGGAGGGTGGGGCTCAGGAATTGCCCCCTCATCTATGACTGTCCAGTTAATCTCATTCCGGGGGCTAAGTTGCCGAAGTCTCGGCTTTGCAACCTCTCTCAACCCGAAAGAGAGGTCATGCGAAAGTATGTCGCCGAGAGTTTGGCAAAAGGTCATATTACGCCATCTAAGTCTCCGGTGGCAGTAGGTTTGTTCTTTGTAAAGAAAAAGGATGGATCACTGAGACCGTGTTTGGATTTCCGGGAATTGAACCGTATTACAGTCCAGGATCCATATCCTCTGCCTTTGATCTCTGATCTTTTTGATCAGATTGTTGGAGCCAAGGTGTTCTCCAAGTTGGATTTGAGAGGGGCCTACAATCTGGGATGAGGGAGGGGGATGAGTGGAAAATGGCCTTCAATACGCACGAGGGTCATTTTGAGAACCTGGTTATGCCTTTTGGGTTGACGAACGTGCCAGCAGTATTTCAGCGATTCGTCAATGACATTTTTCATCACTTGGTGGGGAGGTTCATAGTGGTTTACCTGGATGACATTTTAATTTATTCTCCTAATCTGAAGACCCATCAGGATCATGTGAGACAGGTTTTGACGATCCTTTGGGAGAATAAATTATATGCCAAATTGGAGAAATGTTTGTTTGCAGTGCAAGAGCTTCCGTTCTTGGGATACATGCTTTCTGATTCTGGTTTTCGTATGGACCCCGAAAAGGACCGGGCGGTTCTGGAGTGGGACCGACCAGAGAATCAGAAAGCTTTGATGCGGTTCTTGGGGCTTACGAATTATTATAGAAAATGTATTTTGAATTATTCTACCATAGTAAAACCTCTTACTGATATGACCAAGAAGGGCGCCGATGTCTCTGTCTGGTCGGATAAGGCATTGCCGGCCTTTTCAGCTATTAAGGAGCATTTAGCGTCTGCTCCCATTCTGGTGCAGCCGGATGTGTCTCAGCCATTCATAGTGGAGGTTGATGCATCAGAGGTGGGGGTTGGAGCGGTGCTGTCACAGGGTTCATCTCCTGGCAAGTGGGTCCCGTGTGCCTTTTTCTCCAAGAAGCTCTCGGTTGCCGAGAGGAATTATGATGTTGGAGATAGAGAGTTGTTGGCCATCAAGTTGGCCTTTGAGGAATGGCGTCACTGGTTAGAGGGGGCATCTCACCCCGTTACAGTGTACACTGACCATAAGAATTTGGCTTACCTGCAATCTGCCAAGCATCTGAACCCTAGTCAGACGAGATGGTCACTGTTTTTTGCCAGGTTCAATTTTGTGGTTACTTTTCGCCCAGGGGTCAAGAACGTCAAGGCAGATGCCTTGTCTCGCAGCTTTCCTTGGG
Organism: Bufo gargarizans; assembly: GCF_014858855.1. Taxonomy (NCBI): domain Eukaryota; kingdom Metazoa; phylum Chordata; class Amphibia; order Anura; family Bufonidae; genus Bufo; species Bufo gargarizans. The sequence goes on along the minus strand of NC_058082.1, from coordinate 371,603,579 downwards.
GAGGTGATTCAGAGGATCCTGCACCGATTTTGGCAGATGGGGTGGTGGTCTCCGCTCTGTACCCTGAATTGTAGATGGAGGTGTTGGGAGCCCAGGAGGGGCTCAAGGAACATTACGATACTGTCCTCGCTGGACATCCTGGTGGTAAGTCCACCTGTGATCTAGTATCACAGAGGTTCTGGTGGCCAGGGTTACGTAAGAGCTCTGAGAATTACGTGACAGCTTGTGAAACCTGCGCTCGGTCAAAGGTTGCTCATACTCGACCGCCTGGTTCACTTCTTCCATTGTCTATTCCGTCTTGTCCTTGGACGCATTTGTCTATGGACTTTATTACGGATCTGCCGAGTTCCTCCGGGAGAACAGTGATTTTGGTGGTAGTTGACCGTTTTAGTAAAATGGCTCACTTTATACCACTAACTAGTCTGCCTAACGCTAAGACTCTTGCGCAGATTTTTGTGGATAATATTGTAAAAATTGGATAGCATTCCTTCGGATGTGGTCTCTGATAGGGGCACGCAGTTTGTCTCCAGGTTTTAGAGGGCGTTCTACTTTCGGCTTGGCATTCAACTTTCATTCTCTTCGGCTTTTCATCCGCAGTCAAATGATCAGACGGAGCGTACTAATCAAAACCTGGAGACCTACTTGAGGTGCTTTGTGGCTGAGAATCAGGAGGACTGGTCCTCATTCTTTTCCTTAGTAGAATTTGCGTTGAATAACCGTACATAGGAGTCCACGGGTAAGTCGCCATTTTTTGGCGCACATATGGTTTCCATCCTTAGTTTGGTACCTTTTCTGGGACTGGTTCCTTTGGGATGCCAGAGGAGGAGAGATTCTGCTCTGCCTTATCCTCCATCTGGCGGAGGATTCGAGGGAATTTGGAGAAGATGGGTGAAAGGTATAAACGAATGGCTGACAAGAGACGTGTGACGTCCGGACCTGTGTGTGGGTGATCTGGTGTGGTTGTCCACTAAGAATATCAAATTGAGAGTGCCATCTTGGAAACTGGGTCCAAGATTTATTGGTTCGTATTAATTTCTGCGGTGATCAATCCTGTGGCGTTTCGGCTGGATCTTCCGCAGATTTGGAGGATCCATGATGTGTTCCACAGGTCTCTACTGAAAAAATATGTGAGACCGGTGGAACCATCGCCATTGCCTCCTCCTCCTGTTCTAGTCGAGGGAAACTTGGAGTTTGAGATCTCCAGGATTCTCGACTCGAGAGTTCTTCGGGGTTCCATTCAGTACCTGGTGCACTGGAGGGGATACGGCCCTGAGGAGAGGATGTGGGTTCCGGCGTTAGATGTCAATGCCAGCCGACTGGTGAGGGCATTTCATAGGTCCCACCCGGATAAGGTTTGTCCGTGGTGTCCGGAGGTCACCCGTAGAAGGGGGGCTACTGTCATGCCCCACTCTGACGATGTGCGGAGGTCGGCCAGGATAGCAGCACGAGTTTAGTGTTTGTTTTGGAGCCGTGCTGGATCCGCCTCTCATCAGGTGCACTGGGTGGGGTCATTAGTTTAAATAGCACACCAGTCCAGTGCCCTGAGCGGATTATAGGAATCATTGTGGTCTTGGAAGCTAGGAAGGAAGGTTGTCTGTTCCAGCTCAGAAAGATAAGTGTGATTTCTAGTTTGGTTGTTTTATGTCATCTCTCCCATCCAGGTTCTGTGCGAGCAGGCTGCTCCTATTTCCCCTCTTCACCATCTCAGGGAATTTAGGGTTTTTTCAGCCCAGGCATGGGGACACATCATACCTACCTTTAAGGTCTGCATGTGGGCTGAGCAGTGCAGGGAAAGAGGTCAGGGATTAGCTAGGAGGTGACCCTTCCCCTGTCTCTCGCCCAGAGCCTGGTTGGTGGGTTATCTGTGAGTCTGAGTGCATGCCCACCGTGACATTAGTGGTTGGTACCAGTGAGCCTCTAGCCCGGCCTTGCGGTGTGCGATAATGGGCAAAATCTTGTAGCAGCTCTGGGACTAGCCGGTTTGACGCACATCCCTTGCCTGGCGCATGTGCTGAATTCGTGGTGCAGAGATTCCTTAAAAATTGCCCCGATCTGCTGCATAAACTGCTGGCCGTCTGTGCGCGCTTTTGGCGTTCTCACCCTGCTGCTGCTCGCCTGTCAGCGCTGCATCAAAACTTCGGCCTTCTTGCTCACCGCCTCATATGCGACATGCCCACAAGGTGGAACTCCACCATGCACATGCTGGCCAGACTGTGCGAGCAGCAGCAGGCGTTAGTGGAGTTTCAGCTGCAGCACTCACGGGTGAGTCGCTCTGCGGAACAGCACCACTTCACCACCATTGACTGGGCCTCCATGCAAGACCTGTGTTCCTTGTTGCGCTGTTTCGAGTACTCCACCAACATGGCCAGTGCCGATAACAGCGTTCTCAGTGTTACTATCCCACTTCTATGCCAACTTGAAAAAATTGCTGCTGGCGATGATGGAAGAGGATGTGGCACAGGAGGAAAAGGAGGAAGAGGGATCATTTCATAGGGATTCCGACCAGTCACTCACAAGTGGCTCCGAGGATGGGTTCCTGCACCCACAAACGCCAGGTACACAATTGTCCAGCCAGGGCACAATTCTGGAGGAAGATGAGGTGGAGGATGAGAAGGAGGAGGAGGAACCATGTTCATAGCAGGGTGGCACCCAGACCAGCTCATGGCCATCAATGGTGCATGGCTGGGTGGATACAGAGGACACAGACGATACACCTCCCACAGAGGACAGCTTTTCGTTGCCTCTGGGCAGCCTGGCACACATGAGTGATTACATGCTGCAGTGTCTCCGCAACGACCGGCGAGTTGCCCACATTATAACTTATGGTGCTGCTTACTGGGTGACCACGCTGCTGGATCCCCGTTACAAGGACAATGTACCGTTCTTAATTCCCTCACTGGAGTGTGATCATAAGATGTGCGAGTATAAGCGCACACTGGTAAATGCGCTGCTAGTGGCATTCCCACCTGACAGCGGGGGCACAGTGGAAGCACAAGGCGATGGCAGAGGAGGAGGAAGAGGTCGCCAATGCAGCTGGGACACCGCCAGCACCTCAGAAGGCAGGATTAGCATGGCCGAAATGTGGAAAAGCTTTGTCAGCACGCCACAACAACCAGCACCACCAGCTGATATGGAACATCTTAGCAGGAGGTAGCATTTCACCAACATGGTGAAGCAGTATTTGTGCACACGCCTACATGTACTGAATGACGGGTCTGCCCCCTCCAACTTCTGTGACTCCAAATTGGGCACATGGCCTGAGCTTGCCCTTTACGCCTTGGAGGTGCTGGCCTGCCCTGCAGCCAGTGTATTTTCTGATTGTGTGTTTAGCATGGCAGGGGGCGTGATCACAGACAATTTGTACGTATTTTATTTGATTTTATGTCATTTCACTAATTTATCTGTTACATTTTTGGGTGAAATTCACCAATTTTTGGGTGTGATATACCACTGCTATACCTAGTAGACAGGTAAAAAAATTAACTAATTTGTCTGTTACATTTTTGGGTCACTTTCAAGAATTTTTGGCTGTGATAGACCACTGCTCTTTCTAGTAGACAGGTTAATAAATTTCACAAAATTTTCTGTTACATTCTTGGGTTGACATTTTAAAATGTTTGCCGTGAATAAACCCCTGCTCTGCATAGGTGACAGGGACCGAAATTGTTCAAAATAATCTGTTCCATTAGTGGGTGACATTAACCCATTTTTGGCTATGAAAAACCCCTGCTCTGCATAGGTGACAGGGACTTAAATTTCTAAAATGTATCTTTAATTGGCCCTTTCATTCGATCCTTCTGCTTAATTAACTTTTCCCACATTTCCACTTCATCCCATTACTGCCATTGACTTTCCTTGGATGAGATCTCCCTTTCTCACACTCCCTCTCTGGCGTGGAACCCTGATTCGCCGATTACCGTGATCAACATGGTAGGCTCAGAAAAGAACATTGAAAGTTGATAGAGAAGATATCCAAATGGATGTTGGATGTCACAGAGACGTGCAATCGGGCAGAAGTTATTTAGAGTCAACAAAGCGGCAGCAGGGCCTCTCCTGGGTAACGTTTCCAAATCCAAAATACCCCAGTGACATTCCCTATAATTTTTTATTAATCATTCCAATAACAGGGTTAATCTTAAGAGTCCTGTATTGTTATTTATCGTCACTACCTCCCTGAGTCGGGAGTGGGTAATTGCCGCGCGCCCCCTCCTTTACTTTAATTCTTCTGCTTTAATAATTTGACCCACATTTCCGCTCGATTACATTTCATTTCATCCATTGACCTCCCTTGGATGTGATATCCTTTTCTCAGGCTCCCTCTCCAGCCTGGAACCCTGATTCCCCGCCACCCGTGATCACCATGGTAGGCGCATAAAAGAACATTGAAAGTTGATAGAGAAGATATCCAATTGGATCATGGACATCACGGGAACGTGCGACACGGTGGAGCAGTATGTGTGCACACGCCTACACGTACTAAATGATGGGTCTGCCCCCTTCAACTTCTGGGTCTCCAAATTGGGCACATGGCCCGAGCTTGCCCTTTACGCCTTGGAGGTGCTGGCCTGCCCTGCAGCCAGTGTATTGTCTGAACGTGTGTTTAGCACGACTGGAGGGGGTTATCACAGGTTATATTTGCCAATGTTTTGGGATTTACCCTAATAAAAAAATAAAAAAATACATTTAAAACCAAAAAGCAGTGTAGGCTACCTCCTCCTCCTTCACCGCCGCTTCCACCTACACCGCCACATCCGCCGCCTCATCAACCTCCTACTCCATATGGACCTCGTCCTCTTAGATCAAGATTATTATTTTTATTTTTATATATTTTATGTTATTTAAAGTCATTTCCCTATCCACAGATCACTTGCCATGCTTTTAACCACATTTTGATGCCATTTGCAGCCCTATAGTCCTTTACATTAAATTTTTGCAGCCATTTTAGTGCTCAAAAGTTCGGGTCCCCATTGACTTCAATGGGGTTCGGGTTCGGGGTCAAGTTCGGGTCCTGAACTCGAACTTTTTTGTGAAGTTCGGCCGACCCGTCGAACCAAAACATCCAGGTGTCTGCTCAACTCCACTTATAACATGTACTGATGGCCATTGCTGGTAGTTTTATTAGTGAAAAGTCGGTGACAGACTCCCTTTAAGAGATATATAAGTTGCTTATTAAAGTCCTGGCAAAATTTGCTGATTAATTAGAATCCGGAATCTGCACGTGATAAAGCTACATTTTAACAATTCACGGCTATATTGATAGGTACTTTAGCGTTCCACAATAAAAAGAAATTCACTGTTAGTGTGGGGTAACGCTTAAAACAAAATAATAATTCTTTATTGAATTATAATAAAAAATAGGTAGGAACAAAAGAAAAAGTACCGATGTAAATGGCAGAGGAGCTGCTACCACTGATATCAACTACATCACTCAACCAGGGAAGTAGGCGTAAGGACTGCCCACACACGAAAGTGTGACCCTGGTTAGGAGGTACAGGAGGTATGGGGAACCAACCCCCACTAGTCCTCCATGGTCACATGTGGAGCCCACCTGGCTAAATATGACTCAGTCTAACTCCCTCAACCCCAATAGTGGTCAATTAGTGGGTGGTTCCCCTAATTCCTAAAAGCTACAGCTGTGTAAGAATAGGCTGGGGTCAGCCATTGTTTGATGGAGCCAACTAATACTACACTGTAAGACAGGAACAACATCCCTCTCACTTATGAAATAGCTGCTCCTATAGGCTTTACCCATGCCTGTCCACAGCACAATCCCCCCACCTGTTCCCTAGCTCTTCTGATTATATTAGCGTCATCAGGAGCTGAACAGAAGCATACACCAGGGATGATAAGAGGACTGGTTACACACACGCTGTTGGTGTGGAGCCTCCAGCACTGGTATGGCTGTGCGCAGCCGCATACACAGCTAAATCCCTGCCTACACAGGGTAGGGCTGATCGGGCCAGTATCAAATCGGAAGGAGGAGGGCGAAGAGGACAACCAGAAGGTGCCTCTTCCCCGCCCACCTCATTGGCTGGATCGCCGAGGTGTCAACACAGTCAGGGAGGCAAAGCGGTCAATATCAGTTGCTGGAATATGGAGACGACAGCAGCAGTCTATAAGAGATCAAAAAGGAGTCACAAAACCACATAGCGCATAGCGAAACCTCGCCACTAAAATCACTAGGGCTATGTGGATAATCAGAATATTGTCATTAAACAGCACCTAGATACCACTCATAAAAAGTGGTAATTAAATTGGCCAAGGGGTTTACCTAAGCTATAAATATGTGGGCAGATTACAAAAACGATTTTAACAATATATATTCGTTTAATCCCTTTGGGCGGATTGTCTGAAGTCTGAATTCCCACTGCGCTTCCTTTTACAGTAATTTGGTGTTGCTGTCACCGCCTCGTGGGGACATACAGATGGATTCGATACCCTGAAACATCATAAGCTTTAGTTCCCCCCAGATGTTTCAACTCCACATGTCTAGCTATAGGAGTGTCAGATTTGTTCTGGATCAAACAAAACAATAGCTGATCTTAGGGAGACCAGCTACAGAAAACACTGTGGAGCCTCATTTAAGAGCCTCGACACAGCAATCCAAAGTGCAAAGCTCCCTGGGAAACAGTGATATGCAAAATAACCATAGAGCCCCAGTTATGGGTCTTCAACACAGTGAAAGTCAGTTGTCTATTTTGCCACATGTCGTTGTGGCATGCAATATGTGGGCAAAACCAAGCGGGAGTTCCATCGCCGTATAGGCAAACACTTTAACAACATCCAGAACAAATCTGTGATATGCAAAATAACCGTGGAGCCCCAGTTATGGGTCTTCAACACAGTTAAAGCCAGATATCAGAGATCACCAAATCCACCATATTAAGTTCACCCCCAGTAGAAGAGGAGATTATCTCAACTGGGCCCACTATTGCCCTTGGCCCCATAGCAGTAGTATGGTCTACCGGTACGGTAGTTACGCCACTGGTGCATGGAACTATGCATTGGTGTGGGAGATTTGCCAAATGTGAACATTCTATCTGACCTACTGGAAGAAAGTAGTAGACCAGTAGGGGAAGGTCCATTTACTGACTTGCGACCCAAATCACGTCTCAATCCGCTATTAAATGACAACTCGCCATTGGATACATTCCGGTGGTCACAGACCAGTTATCAACGCTGGAAAGGATGAGAGTTGGTCTGAACAATCTGCGGTCGGATGACATGGAAGCTCTCCTGTCGTTTGAACAGGACACCTCCATAGTCATTAAGCTGTCCAATAAGGGCGGCAATGTTGTGGTTATGGATGTGACCAATTCCTGGATATGTATAACAGGATACTAGATGATCAAGCTTATTATAGGGTGCTCCAGTCTAATTCCCATCAGACGGTTTGTGCTGAGCTACGAGATATCCTGCGGGAAGGCCTTGAACAGCGTTTAATCAATCAAAATGAGTTCAACTTTATGTGCCCACGCTTTTCACAACAGGCTTGCTTCTATAGCTTGCCCAAGGTGCACAAAGGCCTAGACCCGCTAAAGGGTCAGCCCATTGTGTCAGACACAGGTTGTTTTACACATCCATCTAATGTGTATGTGCACTTTATTTTAAGGCCTTTCGTCTTGGCATTGCCATCATACGTCAACAACAACACCATGGGGCTTTTCTTTACCTCGGAAATAGACCCCTTCCGCATCACTTTCTTGGACCTGAGCATCACATGTGATGCGGATGGTAATATCAGTAACAACTTGTTTTGTAAGGAAACGGCCACAAATAGTCTCCTGCATTGGGAAAGCTGTCACCCCATTCATTAAAGAGGGGAATACCGAAGGGCCAATACTTTTGTGTGCGCAGGAACTGTTCCAATCTCTCAGCCTTAAAGAAGGCAGCGGTAGATCTAAAGCAGAGGTTCCAGCAGCGTGGTTACTCTGAGGCAGTACTTAGGGATGCATACCACCACACCCTGTGAGTGGGTCGGGAATCCTTACTCAATCCACAGGTCAGGACCAATGCAGATGACAACATCCGGATTGTGGCCAATTTTGACATGGCACACCGGGAGGTCAGGAAGATTTTGACCAGATACTGGGGTATTTTGGAACTGGACCCCAATGTTGTTCATTTAGTGGCGTCTACTCCCTCTATTACATTCTGATGGAGATGCAGTCTAAAGGATAGGTTGACACAGTTTTTTATCAAAAAACATAATCAGTGACATGGCTTAGATCCGAGGCAAGGGGCACTTTTCGTTGTGGGAATTGCATTGCATGTGGAGTAATTAAAATGGGTAATTCTTTCTCCAGTACAGTAACCAGTTAGGCTCATATACCATTACAGCATTTATTATCTCATATGATGCTCATATAAGCAGAAACTCATAGAGCTAGGGAACAGGTGGGGGGGGGGGGGGGATTGTGCTGTGGACGGGCATGAGTAAAGCCTATAGGAGCAACTATTTGATAAGTTAGAGGGATATCGTTCCTGGCGTACAGTGTAGTATTAGCTTTATGAAACAATGGCTGACCCCAGCCTATCCTCATACAGATGTAGCTTTTAGGAATTAGGGGGACCACCCACTAATTGACCACTATTGGGGTCGAGGGAGTTAGACTGAGACATATTCGGCCAGTTGGTCTCCACGTGTGATTGACCTGCATGGTGTACTAGTGGGAATATTTTGGTTTCCCCATACCTCCTGCACCTCCTTACCAGGGTCACACTTACGTGTGTGGGTGGTCCTCACACCTGCTTCCCTGTTTGAGTGATGTAGTTGATATCGATGGATTTCTTGCCATTTACATTGGTACTTTTTCTTTTGTGTTTTGTTCCTACCTACTTTTAATTATATTTCAATAAAGAATTATTATTTAGTTTTTTGCGTTACCCCACACTAGCAGTGAATTTCATTTTGATAACATTTTTCTATACATGAGTTTATATATTATATGTCAAGACAAAGTGTTATTTTCAACTGTTGGCTAATTGGTAGGGGCATCAGATAGCGACATTTGTGAAAGTTAATTAACCAAGTTAAACAGAAGGACCAAAGTCTCTTCCATGAGAAATGCATAATGTATAAAGAGTACTTCAGGGTTACTTTATTTAAGGATTGTTTCCTGTTAGTTTGACATTATATCAGTTTGTTGTTAGGGTAGGGCATATTGTACTATGTTCTTCAGTTCAATGTCCTTCCTGCTTGTTACATGTGCAGCAACAAACCTCTTTTCCAGCATTAAATTGTCAGTCTGAACTTAATGGTTTCTATCCTTAGTATTGCAACTTAGCCCATAATGAATGGACTGTTTCTTGTAAAATAAATACAAAAAGTATATAAAGTCATGTTATGGAAACAAGAATGGTGATAGATCTTAGATGCACAGCCTTTTTCTGGCTAGAAGCCACATTATAAGACTGAACAAAATCCCATGGGCCGAAAATAAAACTTAAAAGGGTGTTACCAACTGAAATATTTATAGCATATCAAACATGTGTACCATAAATGTCTGGTTACATTTCCAAAACGTCCACCTAATGGAAAAACTCATGAAAAATACATATGAATAGCCATTAAACACAGACAGACATGTCTGTTTCCAGATGATGGGGGGTTGCACAGAATGGTTTTGAGGGACACAGGTTGTGCGCCCCTGCTGTATCTGTACTCAGGAGAATACAAGAGTCAGCTTCAAGAGGTAACATGGTTAAAAAAAAAATGTAAGGCTGCCCTAGCTTTCAGTAATGTTTCAATGCTGATTGCCAGGACACGAACATGCGATTCAATAAGCTTGCAGACTAAGCACATCGGGTTTTATAGTCTGCCCAGTTTCTTCTCAACCATGCTGTGCATGTTTTGCTGCAGCCAGGTAGAAGCAAATTTTTCCTATTTTAGGTAATCTGACACTTGGACACTTGTAACTATAACCTGTGGTTTTGTTATTCAACAAATGTGCCCAGAGCCCTTTTTGGACTCCTTCAGTGAGTGCACAACCTCTTTTGACAGAGAGTTCTGTAGTTTCATTGCTATTACAGTGGAGTACCCTCTACTATGTTGGTGTAGAAATCTTCTTTCATCTAGACGTGTTGTAACTCCACTACTGGGTATAGAGTAAATAGATCATGGGAGATATCTCTATAATTACGTTGATAAATGTTATTATGTCACCCCTCTTTTAGTCTGACCTAACCCTAATTTTGATAATCTTTCTGCCCATTCTGTGGATTACTTTAATTACCCTCCTTTGAACCCGCTCAAACTCTATATTTTCTTGGTCACTTGTGTTCCACCTGGTACACAATACTTGATGTAGTCAAACTTATCCTATACACATTCACAGTCACATTGTTATGCTAGGTCTGAATTCTGTAAACGGGAAGGGGAAGAGGGGCTGCTTGTTTGGGGGTATGTAATCTTCAGGGAACCTAATTGGTGTTGGGTCTGTAAGTTTTAAATGGTTTGTTTATATGGGAGAGCCTGTGTCAGGAACTGACCTAGCCCCTATCCTGCAGTCTTCCTCTCCATTCAGTAGTCCCCTGGTATTCACCCTTTAACCACTGTAGAGGGATCTGTATTTTGCCACAGGGGAGCAACCAGACCCCTAGCTCTTGTGATAGACCCAGTATAGTTGGAAGCTGACCTACTGAGGCCAGAGACACTAGTGCAAGTACCAGAGGCTCTAGGCACAGAAATAGCACCGAAAACACATGTACAGTACAAGGAAACTTGGCTGGGTAGCTGGGATGCAGGGAAACCATACCACAATCACAGAAGCAGTCTCAACAGCCTCTGATACTGGTACTACAGATATTTGGCAACACTTAACAGGAGTCACTAGAAGAGATTGCAGGCAGGGTAGTGCTGGATACAGGAACAAGAAGGCAGGAATAAAGACTATGTGAAAAGTATGTATACCACTCATAGATACAACCCCATATCCTAAAATTAAGTAATGTCATAGAAAGACCGTTATTTCTGATATTTAGGATCTCTATATAAACAGAGAAAGTTCCACAGGATTGGCGCTTAGTAGTGTTGATCATGAATATTAGAATTTTGAATTTTTATCGCGAACATAGGTACTTCGAAAATTCGCGAATATTTCAAATATAGTTATATATATTTGTAATTTCGAATATTCACATTTTTTTTCCATTTTTTATTTATTTATGTACATATGATCTCTCCCTGCTTTTAGCGTGTGGGCCAATAAGAAGGCTGCAATATACTTGACTTTAGGAGTAGTAGTGTTTGCGAATTTTGCTCTATATTCGTTTTTTTTGAATATTCGCTATATTGCTATATATTCTTGTTTTAGAATATTACGAATATTCGAAAAAAACGAATATAAAGCAATTTTTCTAATATAGTGCTATAATCTTTTTTTATAGTTGTAATTTTTTTCCAATCTGAACTTCAGATGAGAAAAAAATTACAACTATTAGACAAAGAAGATTATGGCACTATATTAGCTAAATTGCTCTATATTCTTTTTTTTTCAAATATTCGCTATATTGCTATATATATTCTTGTTTTAGAATATTGCGAATATTCAAAAAAAACTGTTATAGCAATATAGCGAATATTCAAAAAAAAACGAATATAGAGCAATTTAGCTAATATAGTGCTATAATCTTCTTTGTCGAATAGTTGTAATTTTTTTCTCATCTGAAGTTCAGATTGGAAAAAAATTGCAACTATAAAAAAAAAGATTATAGCACTATATTAGCTAAATTGCTCTATATTATTTTTTTTCGAATATTCGGTATATTGCTATATATTATTGCTTTAGAATATTACGAATATTAGAAAAAACAAAGTTATAGCAATATAGCGAATATTCGAAAAAAAATATCAAATATAGAGCAATTTAGCTAATATAGTGCTATAATCTTTTTTTTCTAATAGTTGTAAGTTGAAAAATTCGCAATAAAAAATTCAAATTACGAAAATTTACACAATCATTACCTTGCCGATTTTTCTAGTAAAAAAAAAAAACTGAGAATATAACGAATATTCTCAGTTTATCCCTTATATTGGAAGCTTCTCTTTCAAAATCATGTGGGTCAGAGCAATTGCGGCGAGCACGAGTCAATTTCCCTTTGGGGATATTATGGATGGTGTGAGAAGGATGACATGAATGGGCTAGTAATGTAGTATTCCCAGCTAGCTGTTTCCGATAGGTGCATGTGCTGACTCTGTGGGTGGAGATATTCCCCCTCAGGCACAGGGGGAATTGACTCGTGCTCGCCGCAATTGCTCTGACCAACATGATTTTGAAAGAGAAGCTTCCAATATAAGGGATAGACTCCTATGCAGGGAATACTCACATAACAACATTGAACAGGCTACCAAAATGGTTCTTGATATTTACAGGCAGTCCCTGTTTTTACCTGAATCCTCCACAAAGTTTAAACAGCTAGGGAGGACTGATACCAACCAACATGCCACATATTTTATAACACAATTTAGTCAGGAATTTCCTGCTATATGCAAGATTATGAAAAAATATTTTCATATTCTCAATTTTGATGACAACTGGGCAGAGATTGTGTAAAATGGAATAAAATGTGTGGCTAAGAGAGCACCCACTCTGGGCAATATTATCAGCCCAAGTTTCTTCTCGGATAGGGAGAGACCACAAGCTACATGGTTGCACTACAAAGGCAGTTTTAAATGTGGACATAAGAAATGTATTTGTTGCGATCACATGATGATAGAGAAAACATTTTGATCTACTGCAAATGAAAAAGAACATAAAATACAATCATATATTAATTGCAATACTCGACATGTAGTAGGGATGTGTCTGGTTTAAAAGCCAAAGACATAGAGAGGGTCTATTTGCCACCAAGAGGGGAAGATCATAGGAGGAAACTCCTTAACAGGGAAGCCTTCTGGATATTCCAATTAGGATCACGCCAGCCCCAGGGACTTAATAAGCGCCACGATCTTATTTTTCAATACTAACTGTATGCTATACATATATATATTTCTTCATATGTCCCTATGTTGATTATTTATAAACACTGAGTCCCATTTATCATTATTGTTTTAGTGTTAGAATTTATATCTCAACCTCTTTCCATTGTCTTTCGTGTTTTTCATGTTTTGGCTTGTAGTTTTTTTTTTAACCGAATTAGATTGCATGCAACCGCCTCCCTATGTCTCCTCCTCCCAGGTGATATCTATCAACCTGGGGTTAGTCTAGGATATATAGGGAGCTGCTTCCATGTCATATTCATGCTTGTCATGAGGAAGGACCCATATATCTAAGAGGTCTGAAACATGTATATTTATATTTGCATTACGGATTTTAACGCTGGAATGAAGGTCATTCTTAATTTCACCTGAATTGAGTTGGATACTCTTTTTTTTAAAGTAATAACTGGAATGGATGGACTACAGTATCCAGAAAGAATATTAAAATTAGCGTTATTTAGTTTAGGAAAAGGACCACTGAGGAGAGCTCTAACAACTATGTATAACTATATCAGGGGTCAGTACAGAGATCTCTCTCATGATCTATTTGTATCCAGGACTTTGACCGTGGCGAGGGTACGGCATACATATTAGGACATCGTCAGACATCATCCACAACTCCATCCTCCGTCAGGCAAAACTCAATCAGCCCTCAGACATCAGACAAAACTCCGTCCTCCGTCAGGCAAAACTCCATCAGACATCAGACAAAACTCTGTCCTCCGTCACCCAAAACTCCATCAGACCTCAGACATCACACAAAACCTTGTCCTCCATCAGGCAAAACTCCATCAGACCTCAGACATCAGACAAAACTCCGTCCTCCGTCACCCAAAACTCCATCAGACCTCAGACATCAGACAAAACTCCGTCCTCCGTCAGGCAAAACTCCATCAGACCTCAGACATCAGCTAAAACTCTGTCCTCCCTCAGACATCAGCCAAAACTCCGTCCTCCCCAACTCAAAATACGCCCTACTACACACACTCTTCACCTGACGGAGCTGCTAGCTGCTGGAGAGGCAAAGGACCTGTGATGACGTCATGACCATGTGACGAGTCACGTGTGTGGGAGGGGTCAGATGTGCACAGCAGCTGGTAGAGTGTACAGAACAGTAGCCATCAAATAGGGTTGTGTCTAAACTCCAGACACCAAACGGACCTGGTCGTTTTGCAGTATGGGAAATAGCCAGCTCTCTATGAGCTGTCTAAACTCCAGACACGGTACGGACCTTTTTGCCCCCTAGTGGACGGGTCCGGAACAGAGCTAGTGTTTAGCCAGCTCACATTGATTTGGCTAAACTCCATACACGGTGCGGACCTGGTCCTTACTAAGTATGGGGAATAGCCAACTCTATAGGAGCCGTCTAAACTCCATACACGGTACGGACCTCTTAGCCCCCTAGTGGTTAGGTACAGAACTATGATGGGATTTAGCTGATTCAAAGTGAATTGGCTAAACTCCATACTCCGTAAGGACCTTCTTAACCCTTTGTGGTATGTGATCCATTACAATAATTTTGCCAAATAAAGTTGAACAGATGAGTGGTAGAAAATCTCATTTTTATTTTTAATCCTTATAAGGCCTCCTGCAGAAGACCGGATGGTTTTGAAGTCCGTTTTAAAAGGATACGTTTTTTTATTTTTTTTGTTTCAGTACTGTCTCAGTTTCCGTTCCGTTTTTCTGTTTGGTTTGCGTTTTTTGAGGAACGGAAACAAGGCATATACAGTAATTACATTCTAAAATTCCGCTGGGCATAAAATTTTCAATAGACGGTTTATCAAAAAATGGAACAAATACGGAAAACATACGGATGCATTCTGTATCCGTTCATTTTACAGCCCCATTGACTTGAATGGAGCCACGGAACATGATTTGCGGGCAATAATATGACCTGTTCTATCTTTGAACTGAAAAACGGAAACTGAATGCATACGGAGTACATTCCATTTTTTTCCATATATGGGATTTAAAAAGCCTTTTGCTAAACGGAAACAAAAAACTTTTGTGTGCAGGAGGCCTAACTGTTTAATATCACTATAAAACGTGAATCCATATCATGGACGCCCTTCACCCCGAGTCCTGTTAGAACAAGGTGTGACCTCAGATGATGCTGCAGAGGAGCCTCTAATCACTGAGAAATGTCCGCCTTCCAGTGTCCGAGAAAACGAAAGTATCGGCTCAAATTTTCTATTCATCAAGTGTTATCTGTGAAATGTTACCATCAAATTATACATCCAGATTGCAATACTCTGGCGGTAACCTGTGATTTCACCATCATCATGGTCAAAGGAAAGCTCAGCATGAGCCCCATCAGATCTGCTGCTTGTTAGGTCCTCTTCAGACATGGAGTTTAGCCTGCTCACAGTGAACTGTCTATTTCCCATACACCAGACGGACCTTTTCTATGTGTTATATACAGAGAGGTTCTCCTGCTGGTGAGGTCCTCTTCAGACATGGGGTTTAGCCTGCTCACAGTGAACTGTCTATTTCCCATACACCAGACGGACCTTTCCTATGTGTTATATACAGAGAGGTTCTACTGCTGGTGAGGTCCTCTTCAGGCATGGAGTTTAGCCTGCTCACAGTGAACTGTCTATTTCCCATACACCAGACGGACCTTTTCTATGTGTTATATACAGAGAGGTTCTCCTGCTGGTGAGGTCCTCTTCAGACATGGAGTTTAGCCTGCTCACAGTGTAACTGTCTATTTCCCATACACCAGACGGACCTTTTCTATGTGTTATATACAGAGAGGTTCTCCTGCTGGTGAGGTCCTCTTCAGGACATGGAGTTTAGCCTGCTCACAGTGAACTGTCTATTTCCCATACACCAGACGGACCTTTTCTATGTGTTATATACAGAGAGGTTCTCCTGCTGGTGAGGTCCTCTTCAGACATGGAGTTTAGCCTGCTCACAGTGAACTGTCTATTTCCCATACACCAGACGGACCTTTTCTATGTGTTATATACAGAGAGGTTCTCCTGCTGGTGAGGTCCTCTTCAGACATGGAGTTTAGCCTGCTCACAGTGAACTGTCTATTTCCCATACACCAGACGGACCTTTTCTATGTGTTATATACAGAGAGGTTCTCCTGCTGGTGAGGTCCTCTTCAGACATGGAGTTTAGCCTGCTCACAGTGTACTGTCTATTTCCCATACACCAGACGGACCTTTTCTATGTGTTATATAGAGAGGTTCTCCTGCTGGTGAGGTCCTCTTCAGGCATGGAGTTTAGCCTGCTCACAGTGAACTGTCTATTTCCCATACACCAGACGGACCTTTTCTATGTGTTATATACAGAGAGGTTCTCCTGCTGGTGAGGTCCTCTTCAGGTATGGAGTTTAGCCTGCTCACAGTGTAACTGTCTATTTCCCATACACCAGACGGACCTTTTCTATGTGTTATATACAGAGAGGTTCTCCTGCTGGTGAGGTCCTCTTCAGACATGGAGTTTAGCCTGCTCACAGTGAACTGTCTATTTCCCATACACCAGACGGACCTTTTCTATGTGTTATATACAGAGAGGTTCTCCTGCTGGTGAGGTCCTCTTCAGACATGGAGTTTAGCCTGCTCACAGTGTACTGTCTATTTCCCATACACCAGACGGACCTTTTCTATGTGTTATATACAGAGAGGTTCTCCTGCTGGTGAGGTCCTCTTCAGGCATGGAGTTTAGCCTGCTCACAGTGACTGTCTATTTCCCATACACCAGACGGACCTTTTCTATGTGTTATATACAGAGAGGTTCTCCTGCTGGTGAGGTCCTCTTCAGGACATGGAGTTTAGCCTGCTCACAGTGAACTGTCTATTTCCCATACACCAGACGGACCTTTTCTATGTGTTATATACAGAGAGGTTCTCCTGCTGGTGAGGTCCTCTTCAGACATGGAGTTTAGCCTGCTCACAGTGAACTGTCTATTTCCCATACACCAGACGGACCTTTTCTATGTGTTATATACAGAGAGGTTCTCCTGCTGGTGAGGTCCTCTTCAGACATGGAGTTTAGCCTGCTCACAGTGAACTGTCTATTTCCCATACACCAGACGGACCTTTTCTATGTGTTATATACAGAGAGGTTCTCCTGCTGGTGAGGTCCTCTTCAGACATGGAGTTTAGCCTGCTCACAGTGAACTGTCTATTTCCCATACACCAGACGGACCTTTTCTATGTGTTATATACAGAGAGGTTCTCCTGCTGGTGAGGTCCTCTTCAGACATGGAGTTTAGCCTGCTCACAGTGAACTGTCTATTTCCCATACACCAGACGGACCTTTTCTATGTGTTATATACAGAGAGGTTCTCCTGCTGGTGAGGTCCTCTTCAGACATGGAGTTTAGCCTGCTCACAGTGAACTGTCTATTTCCCATACACCAGACGGACCTTTTCTATGTGTTATATACAGAGAGGTTCTCCTGCTGGTGAGGTCCTCTTCAGACATGGAGTTTAGCCTGCTCACAGTGAACTGTCTATTTCCCATACACCAGACGGACCTTTTCTATGTGTTATATACAGAGAGGTTCTCCTGCTGGTGAGGTCCTCTTCAGACATGGAGTTTAGCCTGCTCACAGTGAACTGTCTATTTCCCATACACCAGACGGACCTTTTCTATGTGTTATATACAGAGAGGTTCTCCTGCTGGTGAGGTCCTCTTCAGACATGGAGTTTAGCCTGCTCACAGTGAACTGTCTATTTCCCATACACCAGACGGACCTTTTCTATGTGTTATATACAGAGAGGTTCTCCTGCTGGTGAGGTCCTCTTCAGACATGGAGTTTAGCCTGCTCACAGTGAACTGTCTATTTCCCATACACCAGACGGACCTTTTCTATGTGTTATATACAGAGAGGTTCTCCTGCTGGTGAGGTCCTCTTCAGGACATGGAGTTTAGCCTGCTCACAGTGAACTGTCTATTTCCCATACACCAGACGGACCTTTTCTATGTGTTATATACAGAGAGGTTCTCCTGCTGGTGAGGTCCTCTTCAGACATGGAGTTTAGCCTGCTCACAGTGAACTGTCTATTTCCCATACACCAGACGGACCTTTTCTATGTGTTATATACAGAGAGGTTCTCCTGCTGGTGAGGTCCTCTTCAGACATGGAGTTTAGCCTGCTCACAGTGAACTGTCTATTTCCCATACACCAGACGGACCTTTTCTATGTGTTATATACAGAGAGGTTCTCCTGCTGGTGAGGTCCTCTTCAGACATGGAGTTTAGCCTGCTCACAGTGAACTGTCTATTTCCCATACACCAGACGGACCTTTTCTATGTGTTATATACAGAGAGGTTCTCCTGCTGGTGAGGTCCTCTTCAGACATGGAGTTTAGCCTGCTCACAGTGAACTGTCTATTTCCCATACACCAGACGGACCTTTTCTATGTGTTATATACAGAGAGGTTCTCCTGCTGGTGAGGTCCTCTTCAGACATGGAGTTTAGCCTGCTCACAGTGAACTGTCTATTTCCCATACACCAGACGGACCTTTTCTATGTGTTATATACAGAGAGGTTCTCCTGCTGGTGAGGTCCTCTTCAGACATGGAGTTTAGCCTGCTCACAGTGAACTGTCTATTTCCCATACACCAGACGGACCTTTTCTATGTGTTATATACAGAGAGGTTCTCCTGCTGGTGAGGTCCTCTTCAGACATGGAGTTTAGCCTGCTCACAGTGAACTGTCTATTTCCCATACACCAGACGGACCTTTTCTAT
Source organism: Bufo gargarizans (assembly GCF_014858855.1). Taxonomy (NCBI): domain Eukaryota; kingdom Metazoa; phylum Chordata; class Amphibia; order Anura; family Bufonidae; genus Bufo; species Bufo gargarizans. Next base: position 371,584,889 of record NC_058082.1, on the reverse strand, counting down.
GTGTTATATACAGAGAGGTTCTCCTGCTGGTGAGGTCCTCTTCAGACATGGAGTTTAGCCTGCTCACAGTGAACTGTCTATTTCCCATACACCAGACGGACCTTTTCTATGTGTTATATACAGAGAGGTTCTCCTGCTGGTGAGGTCCTCTTCAGACATGGAGTTTAGCCTGCTCACAGTGAACTGTCTATTTCCCATACACCAGACGGACCTTTTCTATGTGTTATATACAGAGAGGTTCTCCTGCTGGTGAGGTCCTCTTCAGACATGGAGTTTAGCCTGCTCACAGTGAACTGTCTATTTCCCATACACCAGACGGACCTTTTCTATGTGTTATATACAGAGAGGTTCTCCTGCTGGTGAGGTCCTCTTCAGACATGGAGTTTAGCCTGCTCACAGTGAACTGTCTATTTCCCATACACCAGACGGACCTTTTCTATGTGTTATATACAGAGAGGTTCTCCTGCTGGTGAGGTCCTCTTCAGACATGGAGTTTAGCCTGCTCACAGTGAACTGTCTATTTCCCATACACCAGACGGACCTTTTCTATGTGTTATATACAGAGAGGTTCTCCTGCTGGTGAGGTCCTCTTCAGACATGGAGTTTAGCCTGCTCACAGTGAACTGTCTATTTCCCATACACCAGACGGACCTTTTCTATGTGTTATATACAGAGAGGTTCTCCTGCTGGTGAGGTCCTCTTCAGACATGGAGTTTAGCCTGCTCACAGTGAACTGTCTATTTCCCATACACCAGACGGACCTTTTCTATGTGTTATATACAGAGAGGTTCTCCTGCTGGTGAGGTCCTCTTCAGACATGGAGTTTAGCCTGCTCACAGTGAACTGTCTATTTCCCATACACCAGACGGACCTTTTCTATGTGTTATATACAGAGAGGTTCTCCTGCTGGTGAGGTCCTCTTCAGACATGGAGTTTAGCCTGCTCACAGTGAACTGTCTATTTCCCATACACCAGACGGACCTTTTCTATGTGTTATATACAGAGAGGTTCTCCTGCTGGTGAGGTCCTCTTCAGACATGGAGTTTAGCCTGCTCACAGTGAACTGTCTATTTCCCATACACCAGACGGACCTTTTCTATGTGTTATATACAGAGAGGTTCTCCTGCTGGTGAGGTCCTCTTCAGACATGGAGTTTAGCCTGCTCACAGTGAACTGTCTATTTCCCATACACCAGACGGACCTTTTCTATGTGTTATATACAGAGAGGTTCTCCTGCTGGTGAGGTCCTCTTCAGACATGGAGTTTAGCCTGCTCACAGTGAACTGTCTATTTCCCATACACCAGACGGACCTTTTCTATGTGTTATATACAGAGAGGTTCTCCTGCTGGTGAGGTCCTCTTCAGACATGGAGTTTAGCCTGCTCACAGTGAACTGTCTATTTCCCATACACCAGACGGACCTTTTCTATGTGTTATATACAGAGAGGTTCTCCTGCTGGTGAGGTCCTCTTCAGACATGGAGTTTAGCCTGCTCACAGTGAACTGTCTATTTCCCATACACCAGACGGACCTTTTCTATGTGTTATATACAGAGAGGTTCTCCTGCTGGTGAGGTCCTCTTCAGACATGGAGTTTAGCCTGCTCACAGTGAACTGTCTATTTCCCATACACCAGACGGACCTTTTCTATGTGTTATATACAGAGAGGTTCTCCTGCTGGTGAGGTCCTCTTCAGACATGGAGTTTAGCCTGCTCACAGTGAACTGTCTATTTCCCATACACCAGACGGACCTTTTCTATGTGTTATATACAGAGAGGTTCTCCTGCTGGTGAGGTCCTCTTCAGACATGGAGTTTAGCCTGCTCACAGTGAACTGTCTATTTCCCATACACCAGACGGACCTTTTCTATGTGTTATATACAGAGAGGTTCTCCTGCTGGTGAGGTCCTCTTCAGACATGGAGTTTAGCCTGCTCACAGTGAACTGTCTATTTCCCATACACCAGACGGACCTTTTCTATGTGTTATATACAGAGAGGTTCTCCTGCTGGTGAGGTCCTCTTCAGACATGGAGTTTAGCCTGCTCACAGTGAACTGTCTATTTCCCATACACCAGACGGACCTTTTCTATGTGTTATATACAGAGAGGTTCTCCTGCTGGTGAGGTCCTCTTCAGACATGGAGTTTAGCCTGCTCACAGTGAACTGTCTATTTCCCATACACCAGACGGACCTTTTCTATGTGTTATATACAGAGAGGTTCTCCTGCTGGTGAGGTCCTCTTCAGACATGGAGTTTAGCCTGCTCACAGTGAACTGTCTATTTCCCATACACCAGACGGACCTTTTCTATGTGTTATATACAGAGAGGTTCTCCTGCTGGTGAGGTCCTCTTCAGACATGGAGTTTAGCCTGCTCACAGTGAACTGTCTATTTCCCATACACCAGACGGACCTTTTCTATGTGTTATATACAGAGAGGTTCTCCTGCTGGTGAGGTCCTCTTCAGACATGGAGTTTAGCCTGCTCACAGTGAACTGTCTATTTCCCATACACCAGACGGACCTTTTCTATGTGTTATATACAGAGAGGTTCTCCTGCTGGTGAGGTCCTCTTCAGACATGGAGTTTAGCCTGCTCACAGTGAACTGTCTATTTCCCATACACCAGACGGACCTTTTCTATGTGTTATATACAGAGAGGTTCTCCTGCTGGTGAGGTCCTCTTCAGACATGGAGTTTAGCCTGCTCACAGTGAACTGTCTATTTCCCATACACCAGACGGACCTTTTCTATGTGTTATATACAGAGAGGTTCTCCTGCTGGTGAGGTCCTCTTCAGACATGGAGTTTAGCCTGCTCACAGTGAACTGTCTATTTCCCATACACCAGACGGACCTTTTCTATGTGTTATATACAGAGAGGTTCTCCTGCTGGTGAGGTCCTCTTCAGACATGGAGTTTAGCCTGCTCACAGTGAACTGTCTATTTCCCATACACCAGACGGACCTTTTCTATGTGTTATATACAGAGAGGTTCTCCTGCTGGTGAGGTCCTCTTCAGACATGGAGTTTAGCCTGCTCACAGTGAACTGTCTATTTCCCATACACCAGACGGACCTTTTCTATGTGTTATATACAGAGAGGTTCTCCTGCTGGTGAGGTCCTCTTCAGACATGGAGTTTAGCCTGCTCACAGTGAACTGTCTATTTCCCATACACCAGACGGACCTTTTCTATGTGTTATATACAGAGAGGTTCTCCTGCTGGTGAGGTCCTCTTCAGACATGGAGTTTAGCCTGCTCACAGTGAACTGTCTATTTCCCATACACCAGACGGACCTTTTCTATGTGTTATATACAGAGAGGTTCTCCTGCTGGTGAGGTCCTCTTCAGACATGGAGTTTAGCCTGCTCACAGTGAACTGTCTATTTCCCATACACCAGACGGACCTTTTCTATGTGTTATATACAGAGAGGTTCTCCTGCTGGTGAGGTCCTCTTCAGACATGGAGTTTAGCCTGCTCACAGTGAACTGTCTATTTCCCATACACCAGACGGACCTTTTCTATGTGTTATATACAGAGAGGTTCTCCTGCTGGTGAGGTCCTCTTCAGACATGGAGTTTAGCCTGCTCACAGTGAACTGTCTATTTCCCATACACCAGACGGACCTTTTCTATGTGTTATATACAGAGAGGTTCTCCTGCTGGTGAGGTCCTCTTCAGACATGGAGTTTAGCCTGCTCACAGTGAACTGTCTATTTCCCATACACCAGACGGACCTTTTCTATGTGTTATATACAGAGAGGTTCTCCTGCTGGTGAGGTCCTCTTCAGACATGGAGTTTAGCCTGCTCACAGTGAACTGTCTATTTCCCATACACCAGACGGACCTTTTCTATGTGTTATATACAGAGAGGTTCTCCTGCTGGTGAGGTCCTCTTCAGACATGGAGTTTAGCCTGCTCACAGTGAACTGTCTATTTCCCATACACCAGACGGACCTTTTCTATGTGTTATATACAGAGAGGTTCTCCTGCTGGTGAGGTCCTCTTCAGGCATGGAGTTTAGCCTGCTCACAGTGACTGTCTATTTCCCATACACCAGACGGACCTTTTCTATGTGTTATATACAGAGAGGTTCTCCTGCTGGTGAGGTCCTCTTCAGACATGGAGTTTAGCCTGCTCACAGTGAACTGTCTATTTCCCATACACCAGACGGACCTTTTCTATGTGTTATATACAGAGAGGTTCTCCTGCTGGTGAGGTCCTCTTCAGACATGGAGTTTAGCCTGCTCACAGTGAACTGTCTATTTCCCATACACCAGACGGACCTTTTCTATGTGTTATATACAGATAGGTTCTCCTGCTGGTGAGGTCCTCTTCAGACATGGAGTTTAGCCTGCTCACAGTGAACTGTCTATTTCCCATACACCAGACGGACCTTTTCTATGTGTTATATACAGAGAGGTTCTCCTGCTGGTGAGGTCCTCTTCAGACATGGCGTTTAGCCTGCTCACAGTAGAACTGTCTATTTCCCATACACCAGATAGACCTTTTCTATGTGTTACCTACAGAGACATGGGTTTTAGCTGCCATTCAAACCGCTTCAGGGTTCATGGTCTGACTGAAAATTGGAGTCTGGTAGAAAATGTCAGAATTCCAATATTGTCTAACGTTTGGCTTCTTTACTACGCCCATATGCAGCACGAGTCCCCAAAACTTCATCATCTCTGCTGCATCTACTGGGGTCCAACCTAGGGGTCTAGCGTATGGAGAACTCGGGTTCTGAGCAATGAATTGTTGGGCGTCTAAATTGGTTTCGGTCACCATTAGATTTACAAAATTTTCAGAGAAGATTTTGAAAAAATCTAGCTCAGCGAAGTCCGCACAATCTATCAGAATTCCTGAGTGGCCCACGAACTCCGGAATTTGGGGCTGATAATGGTCAGGGGGTGGGGTCCATGTGGGCTCACTCTGGGGGGCTGCCTCCGCTGCTACCCTGGGGCACCTTCTAAAGCAGGCATGCTCAACCTGCGGCCCTCCAGCTGTTGCAAAACTACAACTCCCAGCATGCCCAAACAGCCTACGTCAGGGCATTGTGGGAGTTGTAGTTTTACAACAGCTGGAGGGCCGCAGGTTGAGCATGCCTGGTCTAAAGGGTCCCTCATCAGCGGATGAGGATGAGGGGGTAGAGGAAAGTGGCCTCCTCTTCTTCCTCACTGGCAGACTCTGTATCGGAGGCCAGCATGGCGTGTGCCCCTTCAGCTGAATATAGTCGTTGGGATGAATGGGACATTTTTATTTTATTGAGGTGTGAAACGTGTAAACCTTTATTTAGTGTGGGGAGTGTATGTAGTGTTTTCACACTTGAAGGGGCTTGTAATAAATTTGAAATTTAAATTTAGAAGAAAAGTTCTAAAAAAATAAAAACATTTTCAGCAAAAAAAAATAAAAAATTACTTGCAGCGCAAACTGAGCAGACGCGATCAGTAATGGACACTACTGATCGGTGCTCAGTGGTTGCAAAATGCACGTACGCTGATGGTGCGTTCGTGCTGAAATCTAAACTGACACTAACTGAAATTGTGATAGACATATATATATGTATCTAACTAACTGCCACTAACTGAAATTGAGAGAGATATCTATGTATCTATCTATCTATCTATCTATCTATCTATCTAACTACCACTAACTGCAGTTATTTTTTCACACACAAATGTGAAAAAGAAAAAAACCCTCAAATGTGCAAATGCTACTGAGCACACTACTGATTGTGCACGCTGCAGAGCACCACTACTGATTGTGCACGCTGCAGAGCACCAAAGATCGTATAAAACGTTACTACATTGGCTAAAATTTTTACTTATATCTATATAGAAATATATAACTCTATATAAAGTATATATAAAGCCCTAACTACCAGTTCTTTTTTAACCCCCAAAAATTTTATATGAAAAAAATTTGCCAAAAAATCTGCACAAATAGTCCGCAGGTGCTGATCAGGCAGGTACGCACTGAAAAGCATTGGCGGTCACAGGTTGCAAACAGAAAAAGTGATGCAGAGCTGGAAAATGGTTAAAAAAATAAATAAATGCACGGACCAAATGGTGTCCTTAAAAAAAGGATGGTGGGGACTGCAAAAATTGTGCAGCTATTCCAGATGTTGTTGTTCTTTCTTCTTTTCAGCAGCAAAGGCGTTAAATTCGTAGTGGTGGTGCAGCACAAGTCCCAGCAAGCCACAACAGCACAGAACCTCTCTGCAAGCAGTCACTAGCTAGAATGGCTGCCTGCAGGGACGTTCTGCCTCTTCCTGTGCAGCTATAGCGCTGCCATTGGCTGGAGCGTTGTTTCAGCCAATCGCAGCGCTGGCAGGGGACCCAAAACACTGGTGTTCCCTGCCTCACCTCGGAGGTGACCGGTGCTGACCAGTTCAGCACCGGCCACTGTCCTCTGACCTCCTCCCAGCAGCTGCTGACAGCTTCCTGTGCTGCGATGTGACGACACATTGATCATCCAATCGCAGCGCTTGGAGCTGCAGGGTATAGCTGCCTGCCGGTAAGAGCAGCCATGGTGCAGCGATTCCACCCCGATCTTCCCCCAGACCTCATGAAGTACATGTACGTCATGGGTCCTTAAGGGGTTAAAACAGCACCCAGCAGCTATGGTGCTCACGAGCGGCCACCATATTTAAATACCCACCCACCGAGGTACAATCCTGATCAAAAGTTTAAGACTACTTGAAAAATGGCAAAAAATCATATTTTACATTGTTGGATCTTAACAAGGTTCCAAGTAGAGCTTCAACATGCAACAAGAAGAAATGGGAGTGAGACAAAACATGTTTTGAGCATTCAATTAATTAAAAATAACGATTAAACTGAAACAGGCTGTTTTTCAGCTGATCCAAATTTTCGGACCACATGCCTTTAGGCCTCTTTCACATGGGCGTTGTGGGAACATGCGTGATTTTTCCACGCGAGTGCAAAACATTGTAATGCGTTTTGCACGCGCGTGAGAAAAATCTGCATGTTTGGTACCCAAACCCGAACTTCTTCACAGAAGTTCGGGTTTGGGATCGGTGTTCTGTAGATTGTATTATTTTCCCTTATAACATGGTTATAAGGGAAAATAATAGTATTCTGAATACAAAATGTATAGTACAATAGTGCTGGAGGGGTTAAAAAAATAATAATTTTTAACTCACCTTAATCCACTTGATCGCGCAGCCCGGCTTCTCTTCCGTCTTCTTTTTTGCTGTGTGCAGGAAAAGGACCTGTGGTGACGTCACTGCGGTCATCACATGGTCTGTCACATGATCTTTTACCATGGTGATGGATCATCTGATGACCGGCTGCGCGATCAAGTGGATTAAGGTGAGTTAAATTATTATTATTTTTAACCCCTCCAGCCCTATTATACTATGCATTCTGTATTCAGAATACTATTATTTTCCCTTATAACCATGGTATAAGGGAAAATAATAATGATCGGGTCTCCATCCCGATCGTCTCCTAGCAACCGTGCGTGAAAATCGCACCGCATCCGCACTTGCTTGCGATTTTCACGCAGCCCCATTCACTTCTATGGGGAATGCGTTGCGTGGAAAACACACAATATAGAGCATGCTGCGATTTTCACGCAACGCACAAGTGATGCGTGAAAATCACTGTTCGTGTGCACAGCCCCATAGAAATGAATGGGTCAGGATTCAGTGAGTGAGGTGAACGTATTGCACCCGGGCGGAAATCTCACCCGTGTGAAAGGGGCCTTAAAAGGCCAAATCTGTGGATTCATTGTCATTCTCTGTCAGGTAGTCACACGTTGTGATGACAAAGGCAAAAAAACTCTCCCTTTTTGAACGTGGTCGGGTTGCTGAACTGCATAAGCTGGGGGGGACACAGGTGGGACGCAGGAAGACAGTCATTTGGAATTATCATTTTTTATGATCCTGAGGGTTATGGAACCAAAAAAGTCAAGTGTTAGACCCAAAAGCATTTCATCAGCACTGAGCCGGAGGATCCAATTGGCTGTCCGTCAAGACACTGGACGATCCTCGACCCAAATTAAGGCCCTTACTGGTGCTGACTGCAGCCCCATAACCATCCGACGGCATCTGAGACTGAAGGGCTTCAAAAACAAAAAACGTCTTCAAAGACCTCGTCTCCTTGAACGCCACAGAACTGCTCGTTTGGACTTTGCAAGAGATCACCAAACATGGGACATTCAAAGGTGGAAGAAAGTTTTATTCTCTGATGAGAAAAAATTTAACCTTGATGATTTCCAACGTTACTGGCATGACGAGCAGATCCCACCTGAGATGTTTTCTACGCGCCACAGTGGAGGGGGCGCCATAATGGTCTGGGGTGCTTTTTCCTTCAGTGGAACAATGGAGCTTCAGGAAGTGCAGGGGCGTCAAATGCAGGGCTGTGGAGTCGGAGGCAATTTTGGGTACCTGGAGTCGGAGTTGGCAAAAAATGAACCGACTCCAATCCCTACTAGATTTAAATTGGAATAAAAATTAAAAAAAGCAAGTTTAAATGTCCCAATTCACAAAAAGTTATAATTAATTACCATATTTTTCACCCTATAAGACACACCTAGGTTATTGAGGAGGAAAATAAGAAAAAAAATATTTTTAACCAAAAGGTGTGCTTTTGAACTAATGGTGGTCTGTGGGTGGCACTGTTATGGGGGCATCTGTTGGGGGCACTGTTATGGGGGATCATTGTGGGGGCATCTGTGGATGACACATATATAGCATCTTATCTTATGTGTCATCCACAGATCCCCCCCATAACAGTGTCCCTGTTTAGTGAATGGGGGCCGGAATCTGTTTCTGTAATGGCAGCGGGGCCCGGTGCCTGCTTCATTCATAAAGTGGGCAGAGCAGGCACGTGACGTAGTGAGCTACGCTACGAGCGCCCGCCCGGCCCCCTGACTGCCAAGAAGTTTTTAAGATGATTGGAATACTTTAACAATACCCACAAGTTAGATATGATTACCGTATACTACAGTGAGCGGGGCCCGGTGTAGGAGAATACAGTGACTGCCCCGGGCCCCGCTGCCATTACAGAAACAGATGCCGGCCCCTCCTCCCTCTCAGCCTATTCACCGGACGGTCGTAGCATTCGCCCCATAAGACGCACTGCTATTTTCCCCCCACTTTTGTGATAAATATGGTACTTCTCTACTGTAAGAATAAAGGCCAATGCATGCAGTGCGTCACGTTACCGCAAAACGAACACGTTAAGTGACCATGAAGAAGCATGCTTTCATATGCTTCACTATATGGCACGCAACGCACAGTTAAGGAGCGGCAATACTTATACTTTCCATTGTGTTGTGTTCCGCTGTTACAGGGAACGCAACGCCCATGGTTAACCGAGCCTCTCACTGATACCTGATTAAGTAAATATGTTTTTTGCAGGACTAGAGACACTTGTATAAGGGAATGGATGGTCAATAGCTCAAGACTGAAGCTGTAAACCATCAGAAAAACTGCTGCCATTCAGCTAAGGCTATAAAAACTTGTAAACTCGATTGTTAGCTTAAACATGACTATGGGATTCTACTGGGGAAATCATGTTTTACAATAAATGCCCCTTCCCCTGCCCATTCCTGGATCCTCGCACTGCCCGATCTTCAGCAGAAGATCAGCACACAGCGGAGAAGGCAGCGGCTTCCTGGCCAGTAGTTCTGTGGTAATGACATTCGCATATTAAATACAAAGGAGTAGGAGTCGGAAGTACCAAAAACGGAGGAGTCGGACCATTTATCTACCGACTCCACAGCCCTGGTCAAACGGCCGCTGGCTATGTCCAGATGTTGCAGAGAGCATTCCTCATGACTGAGGGCCCTCGTCTGTGTGGTAACAGGACAACGCTACAGTACACAATGCCCGCAGGACAAGGGACTTCTTCCAGGAGAATAACATCACTCTTTTGGCCCATCCTGCGTGTTCCGCTGATGTAAATCCAATTGAGAACCTTTGGGGATGGATGGCAAAGGGAAGTTTACAAAAATGGAGAACAGTTCCAGACAGTAGATGGCCTTCGTGCGGCCGTCTTCACCACTTGGAGAAATGTTCCCACTCACCTCATGGAAACGCTTGCATCAAGCATGCCGAAACAATAACGGTGGAGCTACTCCATGTTTGGAAGTTGGATTTCTGTTTTTTTTTGGGGGGGGGGGGGGGGGGGGTTTGGTTCTTTTTTGGAGGTGTGGTCCTAAACTTTTGATCAGCTGAAAAACAGCCGATTTCAGATTATTCGTTGTTTTCATTAAATTGAATGCTCAAAAAATGTTCTGTCTCCCTCCCATGTCTTCTTGTTGCATGCTGAAGCTCTACTTGGAACCTTGTTAAGATCCAGCCATGCTAAAAAGGATTTTTTGCCATTTTTCAAGTGGTCTCAAACTTTTGATCAGGACTGTATATTTACGTTGGGTGGTCAGAAAGGGGTTAAAGCATTGTACAGGGAGTCCCCCTTGTAGCAGTAAATGCTGTTCCTCACAGATCAGCAGGGCGGTGTAATGTGAGCGTCCGTTAGGCCATTGTCAGTGTCAAGCGCAGTGAGCGTTGGAGGCTTCATCCGAAGGCACTTTGTTTAAAACTTCGGATTAATACTGTACACTACAGTGATTAGACTACGTACAGTCTTAGAATGTATGGGCTCCAAGGAGCCAAAGTCAGTTATTCATGAAGTTGCACGAGACTCCATTGAATAACTCAGGTAGTTGATTTTTTAAGTGGAAAAGCACTTGAAACCGAACTCTGCTTCGGTCCCGTCTAGAACCTCTGAACCGAAGCAGAGTTCTGTTTAAAGTTTTACGCTGGGTTCACACCTGAGCGTTTTACAGCGCGTTCAAACGCGCTGTAAAACGCTCAACACATGAAAACCAATGCTTCCCTATGGCCCTGGTTCACACTTGAGCGTTTTACAGCGCGTTTGAACGCGCTGTAAAACTCCCTACGCTCAAAAAAGTTCTTGAGCTTCTTTGGGGCGTTTTGTCGCGCGTTCCTGTACATAGACTTTCGGGAACGCGCGACAATGGGCGTTCGCTTGTCTCTGTATGCGCGATTGCAAACGCCGGTACAATCGCGCATACAGAGCGCTCCTTTCAGAACGCTCAGGTGTGAACCCAGGGTCAAAGTGTTTTTCCACTTTAAAAATCCACTACTCGAGTTATTCAATGGGGTCTCGCGCAACTTTGTTAATAACTGACTTTGGCTCTTCGGAGCCCATACATTCTAAGACTGTACAGAGACGAATCACTGTACAGTATTACTCACAAGTTTTGAATGAAGCATCTGAAGCTTCACTCACACTGACCATTACAGACGTATGCACAGCTACAAGCGCCGAGAATACAGCAGGACTGCAATAAAAAATAATAAAAATAGAGAAATGAACATAAATATATAGAATACCTTTTTTTGGGGTTCAACAATTAGTTTTTATTAAACAGTAAAACCTGCAGCTTTCACTTTGACTTGTACAGTAGAAAATATATAAGAATAAATATCAGGTGCGGAGAAGATGGAAACCTGTTCTATTCAGTAAAACATGTGACATACAACGTGGCCCCCCCAGATAGCAGCCCGCAAACAAAATCACACAGCGCCCCCCCCCCCCCCGCATCCAATATTATACGGGGCCCTACCCCCCCGCATCCAATATTATACGCCCCCCCCGCGTTCCAATATTATACGGCCCCCCCATCATACAATCCCGCACGCCCCCCCATCATACAATCCCATCCCGCACCCCCCCCCCATCATACAATCCCGCACCGCCCCCCCCCCATACAATCCCGCAACGCATCGCACCGCCCCCCCCCCCATCGTCATACAATCCCGCACCGCCCCCCCCATCATACAATCCCGCACCGCCCCCCCCCCATCATACAATCCCGCACCGCCCCCCCCATCATCATACAATCCCGCACCGCCCCCCCATCATCATACAATCCCGCACCGCCCCCCCCCCATCATCATACAATCCCGCACCGCCCCCCCCCCATCATCATACAATCCCGCACCGCCCCCCCATATCATCATACAATCCCGCACCGCACCGCCCCCCCCCATCATCATACAATCCCGCACCGCACCGCCCCCCATCATCATACAATCCCATCCCGCACCGCCCCCCCCATCATCATACAATCCCGCACCGCCCCCCCATATCATCATACAATCCCGCACCGCCCCCCATCATCATACAATCCCGCACCGCCCCCCCCATCATCATACAATCCCGCACCGCCCCCCATCATACAATCCCGCACCGCCCCCCCATCATACAATCCTGCACCGCCCCCCCATCATACAATCCCGCACCGCCCCCCCATCATACAATCCCGCACCGCCCCCCCATCATACAATCCCGCACCGCCCCCCCATCATACAATCCCGCACCGCCCCCCCATCATACAATCCCGCACCGCCCCCCCATCATACAATCCCGCACCGCAGCGCCCCCCCCATCATACAATCCCGCACCGCAGCGCCCCCCCCCATCATACAATCCCGCACCGCAGCGCCCCCCCATCATACAATCCCGCACTGCCCCCCCATCATACAATCCCGCACCGCCCATCATACAATCCCGCCCCCCATCATACAATCCCGCACCGCCCCCCCCCATCATACAATCCCGCACCGCAGCGCCCCCCCCCATCATACAATCCCGCACCGCCCCCCCCCCCATCATACAATCCCGCACCGCCCCCCCATCATACAATCCCGCACCGCCCATCATACAATCACGACCCCCCCCATACAATCACGACCCCCCCCCCCATCATACAATCACGACCCCCCCCATCATACAATCACGACCCCCCCCCATCATACAATCACGACCCCCCCCATCATACAATCACGACCCCCCCACCCCATCATACAATCACGACCCCCCCCCCATCATACAATCACGACCCCCCCCATCATACAATCACGACCCCCCCCATCATACAATCACGACCCCCCCATCATACAATCCCGCACAGCCCCCCCCATCATACAATCCCGCACCGCAGCGCCCCCATCATACAATCCCGCACCGCAGCGCCCCATCATACAATCCCGCACCGCAGCGCCCCCATCATACAATCCCGCACCGCAGCGCCCCCATCATACAATCCCGCACCGCAGCGCCCCATCATACAATCCCGCACCATAGTCCCCCCATCATACAATCCCGCACCATAGTCCCCCCCCCATCATACAATCCCACACCATAGTCCCCCCCATCATACAATCCCACACCATAGTACCCCCCATCATACAATCCCACACCATAGTCCCCCCCATCATGCAATCCCACACCATAGTCCCCCCCATCATACAATCCCACACCATAGTCCCCCCCATCATACAATCCCACACCATAGTCCCCCCCCATCATGCAATCCCACACCATAGTCCCCCCCATCATACAATCCCGCACCATAGTCCCCCCATCATACAATCCCGCACCATAGTCCCCCCCCATCATACAATCCCACACCATAGTACCCCCATCATACAATCCCACACCATAGTCCCCCCCATCATGCAATCCCACACCATAGTCCCCCCCATCATGCAATCCCACACCATAGTCCCCCCCATCATACAATCCCACACCATAGTCCCCCCATCATACAATCCCACACCATAGTCCCCCCCATCATGCAATCCCACACCATAGTCCCCCCCCTCATACAATCCCGCACCATAGTCCCCCCATCATACAATCCCGCACCATAGTCCCCCCATCATACAATCCCACACCATAGTCCCCCCCCCATCATACAATCCCACACCATAGTCCCCCCCATCATACAATCCCACACCATAGTCCCCCCATCATACAATCCCACACCATAGTCCCCCCCATTATACAATCCCACACCATAGTACCCCCCATCATACAATCCCACACCATAGTACCCCCCATCCCACATGGCAGCCCCTCCTCACACCTCCTAGAATTGTCAGGCCCCCTCCACAGGCTTCACATGTACCTCTCAGGCAGACACTCTCCCCTGTCAGTGCTAAAGACGCTGGTGCGCAGAGCGAGAGCAGCCATGCCTGACCAAGTTCCTGCTGTAATATAACTTCTGAAGCGCGCGCTGGCTGCCGACCCACGTGACCTAGAAATGTCACGTGATAGTGTGACGTCAGAAGGTCCGTTTGGTGTCTGGAGTTTAGACACTACCCATCAAATAGAGCTCTGTACTAGAGATGTAACCTGCATGTAGCAGAGCTGTGTACTGTGTTACAGAGATGTATGTGTAACCTGCATGTAGCAGAGCTGTGTACTGTGTTACAGAGATGTATGTGTAACCTGCAGGTAGCAGATCTGTATGTGTAACCTGCAGGTAGCAGAGCTGTGTACTGTGTTACAGAGATGTATGTGTAACCTGCATGTAGCAGAGCTGTGTACTGTGTTACAGAGATGTATGTGTAACCTGCAGGAAGCAGATCTGTATGTGTAACCTGCAGGTAGCAGAGCTGTGTACTGTGTAGCAGATCTGTATGTGTAACCTGCAGGTAGCAGAGCTGTGTACTGTGTAGTAGATCTGTATGTGTAACCTGCATGTAGCAGAGCTGTGTACTGTGTTACAGAGATGTATGTGTAACCTGCAGGTAGCAAAGCTGTGTACTGTGTAGCAGATCTGTATGTGTAACCTGCAGATAGCAGAGCTGTGTACTTCGTAGCAGAGCTGTATGTGTAACCTGCATGTAGCAGAGCTGTGTACTGTGTAGCAGAGCTGTGTACTGTGTAGCAGTGCTGTATGTGTAACCTGCATGTAGCAGTGCTGTGTACTGTGTAGCAGAGCTGTATGTGTAACCTGCATGTAGCAGTGCTGTGTACTGTGTAGAAGAGCTGTATGTGTAACCTGCATGTAGCAGAGCTGTGTACTGTGTTACAGAGATGTATGTGTAACCTGCAGGTAGCAGAGCTGTGTACTGTGTAGCAGATCTGTATGTGTAACCTGCATGTAGCAGAGCTGTGTATTGTGTAGCAGAGCTGTATGTGTAATCTGCATGTGTCAGAGCTGTGTGCTGTGTAGCGGAGCTGTATGTGTAACCTGCATGTAGCAGGCTGTGTACTGTGTTACAGGGATGTATGTGCAACCTGCATGTAGCAGTGCTGTGTACTGTGTTACAGAGATGTGTGTGTAACCGCATGTAGCAGAGCTTTTTACTGTGTAACAGAGATGTGTGTGTAACCTGGGAACTATAAAAAAGTGTAAAATAAAACATAAAAATTCCCAAAATTCCCAAAATGAAAATAAAAGAACTAAAAAAATACACATCATGGGTGTCGCAATGTGTAAAAACACCCATTGTATAAAAATATATTCCCCATACGGCAAACGGCAAAACAGAAGAAAAAAAAGAGTCCAAATGTCCGATTCGCCGTTTTTGGTCGCTTCATTTGCTACAAAAATGTAAATAAAAAGTGATCAAAAAGTCTTAAACACCCCAGAATGGTATCAGTGAAAAGTTCAGATTGCCTCGCAAAAAATGAGCCCCCACCCAGCTCTGTACACATAATTCCCAAAAAGTTATAGAGCTCAAAATATGACGACAAAAAAAAAATCTGATTCTGTAAATCTCCTGTCACTCCGAGTTACTCAGAATTGGTAGCCCTAATTAATAAATACATGCAACATGAATGCATATATGCCGCTTCACACAGATCACAAGTGTTAGGCCTCTTGCACATGAACGTTGTTGGTCCATTCCGTGCATTGGGGACAGCAATTTGCAGATGGTAAAACTGCCCATTCTTCCTGTTGAAAAAAAAAAAGCAATTCCACCACAGTTTTACGTGATTTTTATTTACGACATTCGATGTGCGATAAAACTGACTGGTTACTTTTATTCTACAGGTCAGATCGAATCCGGCAATACCTTATAGGTATAGTTTTTATTGCGTTTTAATAGTGATAACAAATTTAAAATATCCGATTTTTTTTGTCGCCATATTTTGAGCCCCATAACTTTTTGGTAATTATGTGTACAGAGCTGGATGGGGGCTCATTTTTTGCGGGGCAATCTAAACTTTTTACTGATACCATTCTGGGGTGTTTAAGACTTTTTGATCACTTTTTATTTACATTTTTGTAGCAAATGAAGTGACCAAAAACGGCGAATCGGACATTTGGACTCTTTTTTTTTCTGTTTTGCTGTTTGCCGTGTGGGGAATATATTTTTATACAATGGGCGTTTTTACACATTGCGAAACCCATGATGTGTCTTTTATTTTAATTTTGGGAAAAGGGGGGTGATCTGAATATTTATGGGTTTTTTTTACACTTTTTTATAGTTCCCAGGTTACACACACATCTCTGTAACACAGTACACAGCTCTGCTACCTGCAGGTTGCACATACATCCCTGTAACACAGTACACAGCTCTGCTACATGCAGGTTACACATACAGCTCTGCTACACAGTACACAGCACTTCTACATGCAGGTTACACACACATCTCTGTAACACAGTACACAGCTCTGCTACATGCTGTTACACACACTGCTCTATATACACAGTACACAGCTCTGCTACATGCAGGTTACACACACATCTCTGTAACACAGTACACATCTCTGCTACACAGTACACAGCACTGCTACCTGCAGGTTGCACATACATCCCTGTAACACAGTACACAGCTCTGCTACATGCAGGTTACACATACAGCTCTGCTACACAGTTCACAGCTCTGCTACATGCAGGTTACACATACAGCTCTGCTACACAGTACACAGCTCTGCCTCATGCAGGTTACACATACAGATAGAAACATAGAAACATAGAATGTGTCGGCAGATAAGAACCATTTGGCCCATCTAGTCTGCCCAATATATCTGAATCCTATGAATAGTCCCTGGCCCTATCTTATATGAAGGATAGCCTTATGCCTATCCCATGCATGCTTAAACTCCTTCACTGTATTTGCCGCTACCACTTCTGCAGGAAGGCTATTCCATGCATCCACTACTCTCTCAGTAAAGTAATACTTCCTTATATTACTTTTAAACCTTTGCCCCTCTAATTTAAAACTGTGTCCTCTTGTGGTAGTTTTTCTTCTTTTAAATATGCTCTCCTCCTTTACCGAGTTGATTCTCTTTATGTATTTAAAAGTTTCTATCATATCCCCTCGGTCTCTTCTTTCTTCCAAGCTATACATATTAAGGTCTTTTAACCTTTCCTGGTAAGTTTTATCCTGCAATCCATGGACCAGTTTAGATCTGCAACACAGTACACAGCTCTGCTACCTGCAGGTTACACGTACATCTCTGTAACACAGTACACAGCTCTGCTACCTGCAGGTTACACATACAGATCTGCTACACAGTACACAGCTCTGCTACCTGCAGGTTACACATACAGATCTGCTACCTGCAGGTTACACATACATCTCTGTAACACAGTACACAGCTCTGCTACATGCAGGTTACACATACATCTCTGTAACACAGTACACAGCTCTGCTACATGCAGGTTACACACACATCTCTAGTACAGAGCTCTATTTGATGGCTACTGTTCTGTACACTCTACCAGCTGCTGTGCACATCTGACCCCTCCCACACACGTGACTCGTCACATGGTCATGACGTCATCACAGGTCCTTTGCTTCTCCAGCAGCTAGGAGCTCCGTCAGGTGAAGAGTGTGTGTAGTAGGGCGTATTTTGAGTTAGGGAGGACGGAGTTTTGGCTGATGTCTGAGGGCGGACAGAGTTTTAGCTGATGTCTGAGGTCTGATGGAGTTTTGCCTGACGGAGGACGGAGTTTTGTCTGATGTCTGAGGTCTGATGGAGTTTTGGGTGACTGAGGACGGAGTTTTGTCTGATGTCTGAGGTCTGATGGAGTTTTGGGTGACGGAGGACGGAGTTTTGTCTGATGTCTGAGGTCTGATGGAGTTTTGCCTGATGGAGGACGGAGTTTTGTCTGATGTCTGAGGTCTGATGGAGTTTTGGGTGACAGAGGACGGAGTTTTGTCTGATGTCTGAGGGCTGGTGGAGTTTTGTCTGACGGAGGACGGAGTTTTGTCTGATGTCTGATGGAGTTTTGCCTGACGGAGGACGGAGTTTTGTCTGATGTCTGAGGGCTGATGGAGTTTTGCCTGACGGAGGATGGAGTTTTGGATGATGTCTGACGATGTCCTAATATGTATGCCGTACGAGGGGACATCATCTTCATCTAGAGAAAAGAAGGTTTCTACACAAACATAGAAAAGTATTCTTTATGGTAAGAGCAGTAAGACTATGGAATTCTCTGCCTGAGGAGGTGGTGATGGTGAATTCACTAAAACAGTTCAAGAGGGTACTTGATGTATTTCTGGAGTGTAATATTATTACAGGTTATAGTTACCAGATTTCTAGAGATGGATCCTTGATCAAGGGAGTTATTCTCACTGCCTGCTTGGAGTCAGGAAGGAATTTTTTCCCTTAAAATGAGGAAAACTGGCTTCTACCTCATTGTTGTTTTTTTTTTTTTTGCCTGCCTCTAGATCAAATTGCAGAATAACAGCTGAACTAGTTATTAGATTTCTGGAGAAGGGTCGTTAATCCAGGGAGTTAAGCTACCTTCACAGCTGCGTTTTTATTTTCCAGTATTGAGATCCGGCAGAGGATCTCAATACCAGAGAAAAACACTTTTTCTTTTGTTCCCATTCATTGTCAATGGGGACAAAACTGAATTGAAGAGAACGGAATGCACCAGAATGCATTCCGTTCTGTTTGATTGCGTTCCCATACAGGACAGAAAACCGCTGCAAGCAGTGTTTTTCTGTCCGGCATGGGATGCGGAGCAAAATTGACACAATAAAAAACAGATTGGGCACGGATTGCTATTTTAAAGATAATACAACCAGATCCGATGTATTATCAATAACTGAAACGCTTTTGCTGATGCCTGCCGGGTCAGGCAAAAACGCATATGTTAAAGTAGCCTTATTCTGACTGCTGATTGGAGTTGGTAAGGATTTTTTTTTGCCTTCCTCTGGATCAATGTGCAGGACAACAGGCTGAACTGGATGGATGTATTTCGTTTTTCAGCCTTACAAACTATGTTACTATGTAAAATAGTAGAGATAGTAGGTAAATAAGGGAACAGGAATACACAGGAAAAGAAAAGGTACATAATGGAACAACATAAGAAAGCATTAGAATATAACAAGCACTCAACTAAGATTCATCTTATCAAGGTGCATAAATGGTAAGTATCCAAGAAAAATGATCCAGTCATGTGGTGAACCGAGGATTAGTCACTGGAAATTATGGCTAGGGAGAGTTCAATTTTCTCATCTCTAGATTGTCATAGAAGAGGGAGAAGATGTAAAACTAGTCATTTGTCCCAAGTGTGGAAGAAAATCAGCAATTTGCATTTTTTTGACTGGCTAACAATTTCTCATACAAAACATTTTAGTTGACACTATATTAACCAATTCTGTGACTGTTGGTATTGTTTATAGATTTCCATTTCCTGGCAATTAAAAGGACAACTGCGTGTAGAATGTGGCACACTATAGTTCTGACATTCAAAGGACAAGTATCAATGCCTAATAATAACAAGCTCAGTTCAGGATGGTGGAAATGAAGAGAGAGTACAAAGTGGCAAGTATGTGTGAAGTGAAAAGAAAATAATACATGGTTTTAAAAAAAAATCTGGAGTCAATACTTTGTAGGAGCACCTTTCACTGGAATTACAGCTGCAAGTCTTTTGCAATATGTTTCTACCACCTTTGCCCATCTAGAAGATGATATTTTTGCCCATTTTTTTGTAAAATAGCTCAAGCTCTGCCAGATTGTATCGAGAGCATTTGTGAACAGCAAATTTCACATCTTGCCACACATTTTCAATGGGATTTAGGGTTGTTGTTCTGCAGCAAGTTGAACCTCCCCCAGTCTCAATTCTTTTGCAGCCCCACAACATGATGCTCCAACCACCATGTTTAACAATGTGGGATGGTGTGTTCAGGGTGATGTGCAGTGTTAGTTTTCTGCCACACATAGCGTTTTGCATTTAGGTAAAAAAGTTCAACTTTGGTCTCATCTGACCAAAGCACCTTCTTCCACATGCCGTGTCCCCTACATGGTTTGTGGCAAACTGCAAACTGGATTTCTTATGGCTTGCTTTCAAAAATGGCATTCTTCTTGCAACTCTTCCTTAGAGGCCAGATTTGTTGAGTACACACTAATAGTTATCCTGTGGACAGATTCTCCCACCTGAGCTGTGGATCTCTGCAGCTCCTCCAGAGCCATGGACCTCTTGACTACTGTTGATCGTGAATATTCTAATTGTCAATTTTTATCGCGAATATTGGCACTTTGAGAATTCGCGAATATCTAGAATATAGTGCTATATCTTCGTAATCGCGAATATTCTAGATTTCTTTTTTTCATCAGTACCCATGATCCCTCACTGCTTATTGATTGTGGGCCAATGAGAAGGCTGCAATATCTTTGACTTTACAAGTAGTGTTGATCGCAAATTTTTGTATCGCAAATGATCTGATTGCCGATTTTAGCAATCAAGAAAATAATGACGAGATCACAAATCTTCGAATTTGCTAATATATGACGAATATTTACCGAAATATTTGCAAAATGTCACAAATTCAAATATTGCCCCTGCCGCTCATAACTGCTCTTGACTGCTTCTCTAATTAGTGCTCTCCTTGCCTGGGCTGTACATTTAGGTGGATGCCCAAGTTTTGGGAGGTTTACAGTTGTCGCCGCCTCCTTCAGTTTTTGGATGATGGATTGAACAGGGCTCTGTCAGATGTTCAGAGTTGGGATATTTTTTTTTAATAACCTAACTTTGCTTTACATTTCTCCACAACTTTATCCCTAACCTGTCTGGTGTGTTTCTTGGTGTTCATAATGCTGTTTGATCACTAATATTCTTTAAAAAACCTCTGAGGCCTTCACAGAAAAGCTCTAGTTATAGTAAGAATAATTTACATAAAGGTGGACTCTATTTGCTTATTAGGTGACTTCTAAAAGCAATTTGTCACATTGGGTTTTATTTACGGGTATCAGAGGTCAGGGGGCTGAATACAAATGCAGCAACACTTTTCACATGTTTATTTATTAAAAAATGTGAAAAAAAAAGCCAACAACAGTGGTGGGTATATCCCCACAAAAAATGCCAATGTCTCAATAACTTGTCATGTGGCCTTGAGCATCAATTACAGCTTGACAACGATGTCTTATGCTGGTCACAAGTCGACTTACTGTTTGCTGAGGCATGGCATCCCACTCTTCTTGAAGGACCTCGGGTCATTGAGGTTCTGGGGAACAGTGTTACGAGTCTCCACACGGCAGTTTTCAATGGGATTCAGGTCTGGAGAAAGTGCAGGCCACTCCATTTGAGGTACCTCAGTCTCCAGCAGCCGTTCCCTAATGATACAACCCTGATGAGCTGGCGCATTGTCGTCCATAAAGATTAAATTAGGCATGTGTTGTTCATGCAGATGCTAATTGACTGGATTAATGATGTTATTCAAGTAGTATGGGCTTGTCACTGTGCCATTCACAAAGTGTAGGGCAGTTCTGTATTGACTAGACATACCTGCTAACACTGTAACACCACCACCAAGAAAGGCTTATCTGGTGACAACAGTGGCTAATGCATAGCGCTCTCCTTGATGCCTCCAAATCATTGACAGCCATAATTTCTGCTCAGTGTGAATTGACTTTCATCAATAAACAGCACTGAGACCCACTGGTCCCTTATCCAGCCTAAATGCTCCCTGGCTGTTCAAGACGATGACGCCTGTGGTCAGGTACCCTTGCAGGTCATCTAGCACACAAACCTGCTGATGTAAATGGTTTCGAATGGTCTGAAATGAAAAGGGGGTGCCTCTCAGCTCCCTTAAATGTGTGTCGAGTTATGTGGCATTTATCATCTGATTCTGCAAGGCATTGTTCACAATGAAGTGGTCATCAGTGTGGGATGTTTACAAAAGGGCATCCACTTCTATGCCTTTCTGTGATGGTTTCAGTCTCTCTGTATCTATGTTGCAGGCTGCTGAAGACACTCTGTGACACTCTAAGCTCAGTGGCCACTTCTGTCTGAGAACCTCCTGCTTGAAGCCTTACAATGGCAATGTATTGTGGATCAATTATTAGGTGTCTCATGATGTCAAAATGTAAACAGCATGATGAGGAGGACTCTTTAACCCCTTAAGGACGTAGGATGTACCGGTATGCCATGTTTGCCGAGTCCTTAAGGACCCAGGGCGTACCTGTACGTCCTAACTTTAAAATTTAATTGTGGCACGGCGGGGGTTAATCGGAACAGGATGTCCTCTGAAATCATTCAGCAGGCATCCTGTCACAACGCCGGGTGGATCACCTTATCCGGCAGGCGGCGGGGCCATCAGGTCCCCATGCGGCTGTAGGAGGGACCAGATGGCATGGAAGGCAGGGCGATGCCTTCCTTAGTCATCTGCGCTGCCTTCCAGTGACCAGCCTGTGAGATCCAGCCCCCTGGATCTCAAAGGATGGAAGCTGTATGAGTAATACACACTGTATTACTCATACAGCCAATGCATTCCAATACAGAAGTATTGGAATGCATTGTAAAAGGGATTAGACCCCCAAAAGTTAAAGTCCCAAAGTGGGACAAAAAATAAAGTAAAAGAAAGTTGAAAAAATAAAGTTTTCCCCCGCCCAAAAATAAAAGTTTCAAGTAAAAATAAACAAAAACGTAATTTTCCCCAAATAAAGTTAAAAAAAATTGGTAACAAATAGGTAAATAAAAGGTGACATATTAGGCATCGCCACGTCTCTATCAACCAGATCTATAAACGTATCACATGACCTAACCCCTCAGATGAACACCGTAAAATATTAAAAATAAAGACTGTGCTAAATAAACAATTTTTTTGTCACCTTACATCACAAAAAGTACAACAGCAAGCGATCACAAAGGCGTTTGCTCACCAAAATAGTACTAATCTTACCGTCACCTCATCTTGCAAAAAATGAGCCCCTACCTGAGACAATCGCCCAAAAAATTAAAAAACTATGGCTCAGAATACGGAGAAACTAAAACATCATTTTTTTGTTTAAAAAAAGCTGTTATTGTGTAAAACGTACATAAATAAAGAAAAAAGTATGCATATTAGGTATTACCGTGTCTGTATCGACCGACTTTATAAAAATATCACATGACCTAACCTCTCAGGTAAAAAACGGTAAAAAAAATTAAATAAAAACTATGCTAAATAAACAATTTTTTGTCACCCTACATCACATTAAGTGTAATATCAAGCGATCAAAAAGTCACACGCACCCCAACATAGTGCCAATAAAACTGTCATCTCATCCCGCAAAATACATACCCTACCCAAGGTAATTGCCCAAAAACTGAAAAAATTATGGCTCTCAGACTATGGAAACACTAAAACATGATTTTCTTTGCTTCAAAAATGAAATCATTGTGCAAAACTTACATAAACAAAAAAAAAGTATACATATTAGGTATCGCCGCATCTGTGACCACCGGGTCTATAAAAATATCACATGATCTAACCTGTCAGGTTAATGTTGTAAATAACAAAAATAAAAACGGTGCCAAAACAGCAATTTCTTGTTACCTTGACTCACAAAAAGTGCAATATAGAGCAACCAAAAATCATATATACCCTAAACTTATACCAAGAATACTTCCACCCTATCCCGTAGTTTCTAAAATAGGGTAACTTTTTGGAGCTTCTACTCTAGGGGCGCATCAGGGGGGCTTCAAATGGGACATGGTGTCAAAAAAAACAGTCCAGCAAAATCTGCCTTCCAAAAACCGTATAGCATTTCTTTCCTTCTGCGCCCTGCCGTGTGCCCGTACAGCAGTTTACGACCACTTATGTGGTGTTTCTGTAAACTATAGAATCAGAGCCATAAATACTGAGTTTGGTTTGGATGTTAACCCTTGCTTTGTTACTGGAAAAATGGATTAAAATGTAAAATTTGCCCAAAAATTTAAATTCTGAAATTTCATCTCCATTTGCCAATAGCTCTTGTGGAACACCTATTGGGTTAACGACGTTTGTAAAATTTGTTTTGAATACTTTGAGGGGTGTAGTTTTTTAGATGGGGTCACTTTTATGGAGTTTCTACTCTAGGGGTGCATCAGGGGGGCTTCAAATGGGACATGTTGTCAAAAAAAAAATGTCCAGCAAAACCTGCCTTCCAAAAACCGTATGGCATTCCTTTCCTTCTGCGCCCTGCCGTGTGCGGGTACAGCGGTTTGCGACCACATATGGGGTCTTTCTGTAAACTACAGAATCAGGGCCATAAATATTGAGTTTGGTTTGGCTGTTAATTCTTGCTTTGTAACTGGAAAAAAAATTATAAAAATGGAAAATCTGCCAAAAAAGTGAAATTTTTAAATTGTATCTCTATATTCCATTAATTCTTGTGGAACACCTAAAGGGTTAACGACATTTGTAAAATAAGTTTTGAATACCAGGAGGGGTGTAGTTTCTAAAATGGGGTCAATTTTTTGAGGTTTCTGTCACGGATGATCCGCGAGAATATTGAACTGTCCTCCCAATATTATCAATATTACTCTGCCTTATTGAACAGTGGGTCTATTAAACAGTAATTATTTCCCTAGGCCTCAGAACCTACAATTTGATTATTCAGAGCGTCTCCTTCTGTTGTACCCAGAGAACAACATAGTCCTTTTGTTCAAGTCAGTCAATAGATGCCCAGCAGATAACGCAATTACAGCTGGCTTCCTTAGGTTGACAAAAGAACTTCCCTTCCTGAGGAGATATCACAGCTAGGTGTGAAGACTGCACCTGGGGGGGGGGGGAGACATTTGGTGTCGCTGCCATAAGGGGTCTGTAAGCTGGCTTGCTGCAGACAGGCCGGCACCAAGGTTTCCCAGACTGCAACATGAATCTGAGATATGATTTTTACCTTTTTAAGAGAGCCCATGCATCTTACGGACGTAAAAATTACATCATCGTGTCACTCAGAATTCACTGGACGTTTACATAGGACAAACATAACTCTAAGATGTACCCAGATAAAGTTATGGTGTTACCCCATCATAGAACCAGTTATAATAGTAATATTTGGTATCCCTGAACTCCATATTTTGTGGGGAATGTGAATATGTGCTTGTTACTTGTGTACAGCGGAGACACCCCACGATATGGCACATGCCATATTTCAGAACTGACATTCATCTCAGGAATACAGCCTGCCCAGCAGGCGGACTCTCAATTCCCCGCCTTGTTTCTGAGACCCTTTATGACAAGACCTAGAATCTGCTAAAGGAGTTCTCCACTTTTAACAACACCTAAAGAGGGCCTCAGCCAGAGAACCTGTGGGCTGTAGGCATATTACACTGGACAAAGGCTTCTTGGACTTTACCCCTGCAACGGACTATTTCACCAACAGACATCTTTTCTGCGGAAACTAAGTATTTTCTTTCTTTTCTCTCTTTTTGTTTATTGGACTATACTTTCCTTGATTATTGTGTTAATAATTACTGTGCATCGTGATAATTTGGATTGTATATAGATATATAATAAATGACCTCCAAGTCATTTCTCTAGCCATATGCCTGTTTTCAAACACTGCAAAAACTTACCCTAGCCTCTCCGAAGGGAAAGCTACTCGGTTGTGTTATCTAGATAGTGGGGTCCTTGCTCCCATAAATTGCAAGGTGGTGGCAGTTAAACTACCCTGTGTGTAGTTCCGGTCCAGTTCGTCGCACGCTTACTTGCGGTCAATCGGAGGTCCACTCCCTGCGCTTTCAGCCTATCGACTGTACGGACTCAAGTTAGACTGTCGGTGTGCTGAAAGTGGCTGGGAGGCCTGTTTGCGGATTGACCACTAGGGGCGCTGTGACGGTTTCGTGACGTATTGTGGCCGCGGCGGTTGCAGTTCGTCACAGTTTCTACTCTAGGGGTGTATCAGGAGGGCTTCAAATTGGACATGGTGTAAAAAAAAACAGTCCAGGGCGGAGCTAGTGCCAGACCGGAATGGACATGTGCGCTTGAGCTCTGCTGCTCAGTCCCGACTCTTCATCAGCTAAAGTCAGTTTCTCGACTTAAAATATGGGCAAGATTGGCTAGCAAAGAACAGGGGACCCGTCCCTACCCCACAAGCACCCGTCGAATTGTGGCGACATGGATAAGTTTAACAAAAAAGCAGCAGCGGTGTGTGCCTAAAGGGAAGCTAAAATGGGTCAAAACAGAGAAACAGAGAAGAGCGAGGCCGAGATGCAAGCTGACGGCAGCGATGCTGAAGATACAAGACATCACAAACATCTCCCGATTTCCAGAAAATACCTGGACTCTGCACTCCAAAGGGCAATGGAACCGCTTATCAGCGAACTCTCCTCTCTGAGGCAAGATGTCAGACATGTAGGCGGCAGAGTAAAGGCCCTGAAGAACAACCAGGCCGCGATCCTGGATTTCAAAGCAGCAACAGCCATCAGCCTACAGAAATGCCAAACGCACCTCAATGATGCGTTCAATGCCCTGGAGGATCAGGAAAATCGCGGGAGAAGAAACAATCTTCGATTCCGAGGAGTCCCAGAAACAGAATCCTCGCAAGATTCCTCTACCATAGTGAAAGAGATCTGCGAATAATTACTGGGCCTGGAACGCTCTGCATCCATAATAATCGAGAGAAACCGCAGGGCAATGAGCCCCCTAGAGACATAATTTGCCGGTTCCTCCATTTCCCCATTTTCAGGATAAAGAGGCTATAATAAACAAAGCTCATCTGCCTGGTGGAGCTAAATATAATGGGGTGCTGATTATTTCTAAATTTTTCAAAACCTTGCTCCAGTGACTCTTCAGAAGAGAAGGACTCTTAAACCTCTCACCGATTGGCTCAGAAGCAACAAGATCCTTTACCGGTGGCAGTTCCCATTCGGATTGTCCTTTTCTTACCAAAGCAGGAGGATCACCATCAAGTCGCATCAGGATTAAGGCCCTGCATTCGATCTCTTGGATATAAACTCCCTGGACATTGAGGATTGGGACGCTGTCCAGGACCTTACTGCCCTACCGAAACTACCCAAGGTGGTACCAATTGAAATAAAAGGTACCCCCAAAGGCAAAAAGAGAAGAAGAAAAATCATCCTCTTACCCCGAGACGCATAGCTACCGACGTCTTCTGAGAACGGGACTCTATACCTCTCCCCAGCCGGTGTCGTGTCGGTTGAGTATCAGTCATTCTTTCTTTTTTCTATTCATCCTTGCCCCTGCCTCCTGTATTGTGTCTCTGGTTTACCTCCTGTCACCCTCACCTTCTAACTTTCTCTGTAACCTCTTCTGAATTTTCAAATACGACACCTAGGGTATTATCCAACGTTTACCAAATATGCCTTAACTTACACTTTGCTTGTTGCGATTATATAGGGCCTATAGCATTGCCTCACTTTACGATTTTTCTTATATCTTCCGTCCCCTGCAAAACTGGTACTTGTGGATTAGAGGTTACAAGGCTTATTTAATTTTCTAACCAACCTGTAACTGGCACAAGTGGTTAAATACTGTGAATCGTTTGATTACTTTGCTTACTTGGCGCCTCCTGGTAGTTGGGACGCGATTTGTCTGACGCCAGGTCCGTTCATATATTCCGATTATTTTTAGTATATATGTTTGCATGTTATGATCGGACATCCTTGACCCTAAATTATATTTTGCATCACCGGGATATGTTGAACGTACGATTTTACTTGTCGAATATTCCGGTGATACTTAATATCGTGCCTCTTATCTATTATGGGTCCTGGGCCACCTCTGAAGCTATTGTCCACACTCCACGTTTAACGTAATAGTTCTAGTTTATGCACTCAGCTGATTCTGACAGTATCGACGACTACGTAATACCTCAACTCTATCTTTATATGAGGTGAACCCGCTACCACTAGCTCCATGAAGTCATAACATGTTCTCAGCGCCTCCGGGCTAATACATTCATTCAATAACTCTTAGTGAAGTCCTCGACTGCGCATTGACTTATTGCTCTTATTTTCTGCGACGACTCAATGCGCAGCCAGCTTTAGAAGGCCATAATATGTCCTCAGCGCCTATGGGCTAATTCTTGTACTCAGCAACCCCTAGCGGTGTTCCCGACTATGCATTGTTTCAGAGCTCCTTTGTTGGGCGATGGTTCACTGTATAGTCGACATCACAATGCTACATTCTGTTCTCAGCGCCTTTGGGCTAACTTATGACCCAATAACCCCGGACGGTGGTCCTGACTACACACTGCTACAGTGCTCCTTTATTTATGTGATGATTTAGTGTGTAGCCGGCACCATATAACCATATAACCATATATTATTCTCAGCGCCTTAGGGCTAGCTTATGTATTTATAATCCCTTGTGAGGTTTCGGATTTTGGCGAAATTGTAGGAATACGAGATGCTTTCAGCACCTAGGATCTAACCTATGTACTCAGTGGCCCCTGGCTTATCCCTTTTCCCTTAGTCGGAACTTGGACCCCTAGGGCCTTTACTCCGAACGCCAATGCTCTTCTAACCTATGTACGATATTTCTTTAGTTGAACAACTGGTTTGAACTTGACCTTAAGAGTGCCGGGTCTAAATTTGGCAAATGCCACTCCCCCCCCCCTTTCTTGGAGTCCCTCAGGACCTGTATGCCTATTTAGTTCTCATTTTTCTCTTATTTGTTCTCAATATGTTTTGTGATTGTTTCCGCATTTCTCTCATTGTGTGGAGCACTGTCCATCCGAGACGGGTCGTCCCATCACCTAGGCTTCAACTTTTCCACCTACTAATTCACCTAGTTGTTAAGTACCCTAAACAATTTTTTATTTTGATTGACTTTCAGGCTCGCATGTTTCAGCACTTTGTCTCTCCTCTCTACTCCCATGATGGCTCTTAAAATTGCCTCTTATAATGTTAAGGGTTGCAATTCGTCTTCCAAGCGAAGCCAGATCTTCAGAATATTGAGAAAAGATAAAGCGAACACTTCCCTAATCTATACTATTCATATTATCCTAATTGGAATCACTGTGGCTCTCCTACATCTAACTCCAAAGGAGTAAGCATTGGATTTCAGGGTAAGGTACCTTTTATTCTAGACGACCAATTGTGTGACCCTGATGGCCGCCTTGTAATGGTTAAGGGGAAAATAGGTCAACATCTTTATACTTTTGTGAATGTCTATGCCCCGAATAGTCGACAGATACCCTGGCTTAAATCATTACTAGTGAAAGTGGAATCCTTTAGTGAAGGTGTTACGGTGATGGGAGGTGACTTAAATCTTGTCCTCAATCCCTTTATCGATTCCTCTTCTCACAAATCTGCCCAATCCCAGAAGGGTATTCGCTCCCTTATACGGACATTAACCAAGACTCACTTGATTGATGTCTGGCGCACTATACATCCAGATTCTAGAGACTATACCTTTTTCTCACCACTGCATCTGTTTATTTCAAAGGAACATCTCCAGCTCTGCTCTAAAGCGGATATTGGGTCCATTATCCTTTCAGACCATGATCCCATATACCTTCATATGAAGCCCCCTCTCGCCCATAAACCTACTAGCCATTGGCGATTTAGCGAACTGCTCATTGGCTCTCCAGATAGTAGATCTAAATTAAGACGCCTTCTAGAAGAATACTTTGACACAAATTGTACCCCTGAGGTTTGCCCACAGACAATTTGGGACGCCCATAATTGTTTATAAGGGGCCACTGTATCAGTATGGGGGCTCACCTTAAAAAAGAAAGACAAAAGCAGATAGACTCCCTACATATCAAAATTAGTTCCTTGGAAAGCGCCCACAAAAGATCTCTGTTGGAATCTCACAAGAATTATCCTCATGTAGAGCTTCCCTCAAAAATCTTTTGCATGTGGCATCGGCAAAACTTTTTCTGCACTGCAAAATGTTTGCTCATGGAAATAAAGCTTCCCGCTACATGATGTCTAGGCTCAAAAGTAGGAAATCACATAATTATGTACACAAACTGAAAACCCATGAAGGCGAATTAACTTTTGAGTCAAATAAAATTGCCTTGCTGTTTAGGGATTATTACAAATCCCTTTACAACCTCAATTCTACACACTCTCTTTCGGGTAACACGGACTCTGACGCCCTCTAGTTCATACCTGGATAATCTGTCACTTCCCTTAATTACGGATCAAGACAGAATCCGTTTAGCTTCTCCTTTCTCCTATGAAGAAATCTTGGAAGCTATAAAAAATTCCCCCAGAGGAAAATGCCCCGGTCCAGACGGACTCCCTACACCATATTACTTATCTTTTCATGAAGTATTGATCCCACACCTCCTACCAATTTACAATAACTCTCTACGAGGCGTGCCTCTGTCTGCTGATATGACTAAAGCCCACATAACACTAATTCCCAAAGAAGGTAAAGACCACTCCCTCTGTTCCAACTATAGGCCCATTTCCCTCCTCAATATAGATCTGAAACTTTTAGCCAAGATGTTAGCAAACAGACTGGCGAAATTACTTCCCTCACTAATTCATAGGGATCAGGTTGGTTTTGTGAAACATAGAGAGGGGAAAGACAATACAGCACGAATACTTAACATTATCTACTATGTCAAGAGAGTCAGGTGGTCTTTTATGTACTCAGCACTGCATTCTCGTAACTCCCCTCCCCCCCCCCCTTTTCATCAATGCCATAGAAGCTATGTACTTCCATGCCTCAGCCTCAGTCAGGGTAAATTACACCCTATCGGACCCCTTTATAATACGCAATGGCACTTGCCAGGGTTGCCCCCTATCCCCCTTACTATTTATGCTTGCTCTTGAACCTCTTCTTCAGACCATTCGGATGGATGGGGACATCCAGGGAATAGTTCTGGGGGACCAGCAGCACAAGATTGCCGCCTTTGCAGATGACCTTCTCTTAATAGAGAGCAACCCTGAAACGGCTCTCCCTAAAATTTACGGCCATCTGGAAGTTTATGGATCACTCTCCGACTTCAAAGTCAATCACAACAAATCGTTGATAATTTCCGCTGGCCTTAAAAACTCAGTTAAAACTCACCTTGAGGCTTGCTCGCCTTTTAACTGGTCTTCTCCTTATTTAAACTATTTAGGGGTGAAAATAAGTACTGACCCTATCCATCTATTTAACCTAAACTATATTTCTCTCTAGAATAAGTTGACTGAGGACTTAAATTCCCTGGATGTCCCTACATTTTCGTGGTTTGGGAGGAAAAATATTGTACTTTCTCTCATTCTTCCTAAACTCACCTATCTTCAACAGACCTTACCTTTCCCTGTCCCTTCCCTTTATAATATGCAATGGCACTTGCCAGGGTTGCCCCCTATCCCCCTTACTATTTATGCTTGCTCTTGAACCTCTTCTTCAGACCATTCGGATGGATGGGGACATCCAGGGAATAGTTCTAGGGGACCAGCAGCACAAGATTGCCGCCTTTGCGGATGACCTTCTCTTAATAGAGAGCAACCCTGAAACGGCTCTCCCTAAAATTTACGGCCATCTGGAAGTTTATGGATCACTCTCCGACTTCAAAGTCAATCACAACAAATCGTTGATAATTTCCGCTGGCCTTAAAAACTCAGTTAAAACTCACCTTGAGGCTTGCTCGCCTTTTAACTGGTCTTCTCCTTATTTAAACTATTTAGGGGTGAAAATAAGTACTGACCCTAGCCATCTATTTAACCTAAACTATATTTCTCTCTAGAATAAGTTGACTGAGAACTTAAATTCCCTGGATGTCCCTACACTTTCGTGGTTTGGGAGGAAAAATATTGTACTTTCTCTCATTCTTCCTAAACTCACCTATCTTCAACAGACCTTACCTTTCCCTGTCCCTTCCACATACTACTCAAAGCTTAGATCTATGTTCAGATCTTTCATATGGAACAAAAAAAAGATAGATTGTCCTATAAATTGCTGTCTTACCCGAGAGAGAGAGGGGGTATTTCCTTGCCAGACCCTGAATTATATGGTCGAGCTATCCTGCTCACCAGAGTAATAGACTGGTTATCTGCCCCATAACATAAATCTTGGGTCCCGATGGAAGAATCTTTACTGGGTATTCCGTTTAAAGCGGCCCTTTTAGGGCGTATGTCCCAGATACCTATACATACTAACTTTACTCCTACCATGAAAGCTACCCTACATGCATGGTACACCCTGCAAAACACCCCCTTAAACTCCCCACTACCGTCCCCTATTCTCAATGTAGACAATGTTTTTCATTTAGCCCCCCAAGCCTTAAGAGACAGCCTGCCCATTGAAATTAGTAGATCTACTTTGAGATTAGTGGACCTTTACAGCAATGGCAATTACTCTCTATGAAAGATATGGGGGATCTTCTGAAAGTATCTAGTTCCAGCTTTGTAGGTCTTCATTTTCTACGGGCCTACATGTCTCAAAATGCCCTTCTACATACCCTGTTACAACCCATTACCTGGTTTGAGCACATTGTCGCTCAAAATCCCTCACCCCAAAAAATGATCTCACAGTGGTATTAAAAGATTGAGGACTCCCCCATTCGCCCTAACACCAGCTTTTGTTAGGATGTGGGAAAAAGATTTAGGTAAATGTTTATCCCCGGTTAATACCATTACTATTTTTAACTCCTTACATAAGGCCTCAAGATGTGTCAAGATCCAGGAGAATAATTACAAAATTATCACAAGGTGGTATAAAACCCCTGACAAAACATGGTTGTATTCAGCTACAGCTTCTGACACCTGCTGGAGATGCCTGAAGCAGAGAGGTACCTTCTTCCACGTATGGTGGACGTGTCCAATATTATCATCGTGGTGGAAAAAAAAAATTCAAACAAGTAATGATATATGTGGATCCGATATTAATCCAACACCTGAAGTGGCTCTCCTAAATCTTTTTCCACGAGACCCTCCTTCACCTAATTTGACACTCTTTAAGCATCTGATAAATGCTGCTAAACTATTGATCCCTTTATTGTGGCTATCCACTGAGTTGTCCTCCAGGGAACTAAGATCTCACCACAATTTTTCGAAGGCCTGGGAAAGATGGATTTCCTGTAGAGGTTATTAGAGGATAATGGGCAGTCACACTTGATTTGCTTCTTCAGTCCCACTCTCTCCCTATTTCTAAGAACTCACATGAGGGCATTACCCCCCCCCCCATTTCTAAACCTGTCTCGGATGTGATGAATCGCGATACACAGTGACTCCTTGAAACAACAATAGGTGATTATTTTCTGTCTTAGCCATTGGATGTCTTTTCAGTGACTTGCTTTATTGATGTTTCTGAAATACTCGCAATACATTGACTGACCTGTAGTTCATACTATGTTTATGATATATGTAGGAGTGACAGAGGCTTGTCTTCCCTCCACCACTCGGATATTGTATTTAATTGATTTGCTCAATAACAATGGTTTAAAACCCCAAAAAATAAAAACAGTCAGGCAAAATCTGCCTTCCAAAAACCGTATAGCATTCCTTTGTGCCCGTACAGCAGTTTACAACCACATATGGGGTGTTTCTGTAAACTACAGAATCAGGGCCATAAATGCTGAGTTTTGTTTGGCTGTTAACCCTTGCTTTGTTACTGGGAAAAATGGATTAAAATAAACATTTTTCCCAAAAATTTAAATTCTGTAATTTCATCTCCATTTGCCAATAACTCTTGTGGAACACCTAATTGGTAACGTTGTTTGTAAAATCAGTTTTAAATACGTTGAGGGGTGTAGTTTCTTAGATGGGGTCACTTTTATGGAGTTTCTACTCTAGGGGTTCATCAGGGGGGCTTCAAATGGGACATGTTGTAAAAAAAAACAGTCCAGCAAAACCTGCCTTCCAAAAACCGTATGGCATTCCTTTCCTTCTGCACCCAGCCGTGTGCCCGTACAACGGTTTACGACCACATATGGGGTGTTTCTGTAAACTACAGAATCAGGGCATTAAATATTGAGTTTGGTTTGGCTGTTAACCCTTGCTTTGTAACTTATTAAAATGGAAAATCTGCCAAAAAAGTGAAATTTTTAAATTGTATCTCAATTTTCCATTAAGGATAGGTCTACACGACGACATTTGTCGCACAACATTTTGTTGCACTAATGTCGCACAACAATTTTTATAATGGCAGTCTATGGTGTCGTACTGCAACATGTGACATGCTGCGACTGCGACGCAACAGTCGCAGAAAAATCCATCTCGAATGGATTTTCTGCGACTGTTGCGTCGCAGTCGCAGCATGTTGCATGTTGCAGTGCGACACCATAGACTGCCATTATACAAATTGTCGTACGACATTAGTGCAAATTCTTGTGG
Source organism: Bufo gargarizans (assembly GCF_014858855.1). Classification (NCBI taxonomy): domain Eukaryota; kingdom Metazoa; phylum Chordata; class Amphibia; order Anura; family Bufonidae; genus Bufo; species Bufo gargarizans. The sequence continues at coordinate 371,550,653 of NC_058082.1, read as the reverse complement.
AACACCTAAAGGGTTAACAAAGTTAGTAAAATCAGTTTTGGAAACCTTGAGGGGTGTAGTTTATAGAATGGGGTCATTTATGTGTGGTTTCTATTATGTAAGCCTCGCAAAGTGACTTCAGAACTGAACTGGTCCCTAAAAATTGGGTTTTTGAAAATTTCTGAAAAATTTCAAGATTTGCTTTTAAACTTCTAAGCCTTGTAACAGCCCCCAAAAATAAAATATCATTCCCAAAATGATCCAAACATGAAGTAGACATATGGGGAAGGCAAATTACTATTTTTTAAGGTATTACTATGTATTATAGAAGTAGAGAAATTGAAACTTGGAAAATCTTGTATTTTTTTTAAATAATGACTTTTTTTTACTTCATTATACCAGTGTCATGAAGTACAATATGTGACGAAAAAACTATCTCAGAATGGCCTGGATAAGTCAAAGCGTTTTAAAGTTATCAGCACTTAAATTGACACTGGTCAGATTTGCAGAAAATGGCCAAGTCCTTAAGGTGAAATAGGGCTGAGTCATTAAGGGGTTAAATACCAATTCTAATTGAACCAGGAAATGTATTGGGCGATTCATAAATCAAGCACCTGTTGTGAATTTTTATGTTAAGCTCCTTGTGATAGAACAGCAAGTTGTGCAAAAAGTACTGAAACATTATAGAGTTGGATATGTGCATTCAAAAGCTTAGAGAAGGTCACATTAAGTGCATTTTAGGTTAATCCAGAAATTTCACCCACAAGCGAAATATCCCTAACTTTTTAAGAGTATATACAGTCGTGGCCAAAAGTTTTGAGAATGACACAAATATTAGTTTTCACAAAGTTTGCTGCAAAACTGCTTTTAGATCTTTGTTGCAGTTGTTTCTGTGATGTAGTGAAATATAATCACACGCACTTCATAAGTTTCAAAGGCTTTTATTAACAATTACATGACATTTATGCAAAGAGTCAGTATTTGCAGTGTTAGCCCTTCTTTTTCAGGACCTCTGCAATTTTACTGGGCATGCTCTCAATTAACTTCTGGGCCAATTCCTGACTGATAGCAACCCATTCTTTCATAATCACTTTTTGGAGTTTGTCAGAATTAGTGGGTTTTTGTTTGTCCACCCGCCTCGTGAGGATTGACCACAAGTTCTCAATGGGATTAAGATCTGGGGAGTTTCCAGGCCATGTACCCAAAATGTCAACGTTTTGGTCCCCGAGCCACTAAGTTATCACTTTTGCCTTATGGCACGGTGCTCCATTGTGCTGGAAAATGCATTGTTCTTCACCAAACTGTTGTTGGATTGTTGGAAGAAGTTGCTGTTGGAGGGTGTTTGGGTACCATTCTTTATTCATGGCTGTGTTTTTGGGCAATTGTGAATGAGCCCACTCCCTTGGATGAGAAGCAACCCCACACATGAATGGTCTCAGGATGCTTTACTGTTGGCGTGACACAGGAATGATGGTAGCGCTCACCTTTTCTTCTCCGGACAAGCCTTTTTCCTGATGCCCCAAACAATCGGAAAGAGGCTTCATCGGAGAATATGACTTTGCCCCAGTCCTCAGCAGTCCACTTCACCATATTTTCTGCAGAAGATCAATCTGTCCCTGATGTTTTTTTTGGAGAGAAGTGGCTTCTTTGCTGCCCTTCTTGACACCAGGCCATCTTCCAAAAGTCTTCGCCTCACTGTGCGTGCAGATGCGCTCACACCTGCCTGCTGCCATTCCTGAGCAAGCTCTGCACTGGTGGCACTCCGATCCCGCAGCTGAATCCTCTTTAGGAGACGATCCTGGTGCTTGCTGGACTTTCTTGGACGCTCTGAAGCCTTCTTGACAAGAATTGAACCTCTTTCCTTGAATTTCTTGATGAGCCTATAAATTGTTGATTGAGGTGCAATCTTAGTAGCCACAATATCCTTGCCTGTGAAGCCATTTTTATGCAACGCAATGGTGGCTGCACACGTTTTTTTGCAGGTCACCATGTTTAACAATGGAAGAACAATGATTTCAAGTATCACCCTCCTTTTAACAGGTCAAGTCTGCCATTTTAACCCAATCAGCCTGACATAATGATCTTCAGCCTTGTGCTCGTCAACATTCTCACCTGAGTTAACAAGACGATTACTGAAATGATCTCAGCAGGTCCTTTTTTTTTTTTTCTCAAATCTTTATTTTATATTTGACAATATCATCATCAAACAATAAGACATTTGCAGTGATAAAAACATGAACAAAAAGGTATACTATACTCCATTCTTCTAGGTAAACACATATTTTGTCAGGCACATTTAAGGTTACTAATAATTACATACATTGCAAAGGTGACCATAGACGCCGCTCATATTAGAGATGTATTATAATCCAGCACTGTTGTGCCCTTGTGTCGTACATGAAATGTGCATTATGACTCATGAGCGGAATGAGTACCTTACGATCCCAACCTACTCTACTTCCGCCAACTTCCTTGCACTCCAGGAAGGAACACTCACCCGCTAATCTCTCAGCCCCTATAATTCTTATACCAATCAGACCATCCCTCCCAGGCTAAAATAAATCTGTCGTGAGAGAGTGTCTCCCAACTGGTCAGTTCTTCTAACTGATAAATCTCTTTTACTTTGAACACCCATTATCTCAGACTAGGGATCTCCTTGGACAACCAATATTTTGGAATAAGTAGCTTTGCTGCTGCTATCAACTGAGCAGGTAAAGAATTCTTGGCCAACTTAAAATGACTATCAGGAATGTTGAGCAGGGCCACTAATGGAGTGATGGGGGAGCTGATCTTACATATCTTCTGGACCTCTGTTGACACTGAATCCCAAAACTTTTTAATTTGAGGGCACGACCACCATATGTGGTACATTGAGCCCGTGGTTTCCCCACACCTCCAGCAATCGGCTGAAATTGATGAAGAAATGGAATGCAACTTATCTGGAGTTTTATACCATCTCGTGACTATTTTAAAAGCGTTCTCCTGAATCTTGATGCATCTAGAATAACCATGAGAATGAGCTAGTATTCTTTCAACGATATCATCATCTAAAGCCATTCCCAGATCTTTACCCCACTGTACTACAAATGAAGGTTTGGGGTCAGAGTTAATCTCTAATATTTTATTATATAATTTCGAGATGACTCCCTTCGTGTGGATTGATTGATTCCATATTGCGTCATACCACGTAGGTGTAGAGCTACTTGTGGTGTGTAACAAATACCAATCACACACCTTCTGGAACTGCGAGTAATGGGTTGTAGCCCATGGGACGTGTTTGAACTTTTCTCTCAATGTTTGGATAGAGGGGACAATTCTGTTTTCTAAGATGTCTCCAATCGCTCTATCCCCTAATGATGCCCATAGCCCTGTATCGTCTTGGAAATTGGTTTGGTATAAATAAGGAATATATCCAATAGGGATAAAGGGAGATAGGTAACTGGAGGGATGTAAATGTTTCCCCAATCTAAGCCAACTGTCCATCATACCTTTTAGTGAGCAGGGGATCTTTTTCCCGCGTAAGGACCTCTTATCAGGATCCCATAATATAGCTAAATTGCACGGCCCTAAAATCTTTCTAGCGATCTGACAGCCTAATTTAGTACTTCGGGGGTTTGCTACCTCTGAGTGTAGTCTCATTTGTATTGCTCCATAATAACTGCTGATATCCGGCAATCCAAAGCCTCCTTTATGTCTGGGTAACGTCAGTCTCTTATATGCCAATCGGGGTCTTGCCTGATTCCAGATGAATGTGGAAAATGTTTTCCTTACTTGAGCTAGATAATGACTAGGTAGTGCTATAGGCAAAGTCTGCATCAAATACAAAAATTTCGGGAGAACATACGTTTTCAGCACATTCTTTCTCCCTAACCAAGTTAAAAAAGGGACTTTCAGTTCCTTTAATTGGGTTTTAATGTCAGTTAGTAACTTGGGATAGTTTTGCATAAACAGTTGATCAGGGTTTCTAGTTATATTTACTCCTAAGTAACATATACTATCTGGATGCCATTGAAAAGGAAAATTGGCCTTAAGTTGAGCTATGGTAGTTTGGGAGATATTAATACCTAAAGCTACACATTTAGATAAATTAATTTTAAAACTGGATAAACCCCCAAAAACCTCTAACTGTTTCAGTAAGGCTGGGAAAGCCTGTAATGGATTGGACACCAACAGAAGCATATCATCAGCAAATGCTGCAACTTTATGGGTCCGAGAGCCTATGTTAAGCCCCTGTATGTCCCCATCTTGTCTTATTGCTTGTAGGAAGGTCTCTAAACACAATATGAACAGAGTAGGCGACAATGGGCAACCTTGACGGGTTCCATTTCTTATTTCAAAATGGGGCGTGAGTTTCCCATTGATGCGTATCCTTGCTGTGGGGGAGGAGTACAGAGACAGCACAGCGGCCACAAATTGAGGTGGAAAGCCAAATCTATATAAAGTGGCTTCCATGAACTTCCAATCTACCCTATCGAAAGCCTTTTCGGCATCTGTGCTTAGGAGAGTGAGCCCCTTCCCTTGCGACAGAGCGAACTGTTGAGCTTGTAGTACCCTGAATGTACTGTCTATGCACTCTCTACCCCCCACAAACCCAGACTGATCAGAGGAGACTAATTCCTTAAGCAAGGCCGCGATTCTATGCGCCAGAATCTTAGCCCAGAGTTTGATATCTGCATTAAGCAGTGATATTGGCCTATAACTAGCGGGCAGAGCCGGATCCTTGCCTGGTTTAGGTAGTACCGTAATATGTGCCTCGAGAGATTGTCTAGGCAAAGGTGTTCCTTGTAAAAGGGCATTGAAGAGGGAGACCAGATGGGGGCCTAATATGGGGAAGAATTTCCTGTAATAAGCTATTGTTAGACCATCTGGTCCTGGGCTCTTACCTTTGGGAATAGTTTTTAGCACTTTCTCCACTTCATTTAATGTTATTGGAGCGGTCAACGCTTCCTTGTCCGTTCCAGACAGCATGGGTAGTTTAAGATTATTCAAGTAGGTTTTCATCTTATTACAGTTTTCTGCTGAAAACTCTCTTGACTCATCTTTTCTTATATTATACAAATCGTGATAGAAGCTTGTGAACACTTCAGATATCTCTTTATCATCTGTAGTAAGTGTACCGTCTGCTGTTTTCATTTGTTTAATAAATGACTGCTCTGCTCTCTTTTTGATCATTGCCGAGAGTATTTTGCTACCCCTATTCCCATGTACGTAATGTTTTTGTTTGATTCTTAGATACGCATTAGCGGATCTAATATTAAGCAGGGACTTCAAGTCTTGTCTGAGGGTTACTAGTGCATCAAATTCCTTCACTGCCAATGACCTTTTATGCAATTTTTCTAGCTGAGAGATCCTGGACAATAAATCCACCATCTGTTGCGTGCGTTCTCTTTTGAGATGCGAACCTAAAGCTATAAATTCACCTCTAATCACCGCCTTATGCGCTTCCCAGATGATCGCCTCAGAATTTACATTTATCTCAAAATAATCTCTCAATTTATTCGAGATACCATCAACTTGTGCTTTTTTATCTAATAACGTATGGTTCAACCTCCACGACCACTCTTTCCCACTCACCTCAGGAAGCGCAATGGCGCATTGCATCATGGCATGGTCAGAGATCGTTATGTTATCAATATTTGCTGACTTGACTAGGGTTAGTTGCTGTTCAGGAATAAACAGGTAGTCAAGTCTTTGATATGACTTGTGAGGATTTGAGTAAAAGGTATAATCCCTTTTGCCTCCGTGCAATGAACGCCATACGTCCACAACGTGTAGGTCATTCAGACGTGTTTTCAGAGCTTTAAGAGCCCTGAACGAGACAGCCGATCTCTTCGATGAAGAATCTAGTAATGGGTTTAAGGTTAGGTTCAGGTCACCTCCTATCAATATCCAACCAAAAGAGAAAGCAGCAATCTTGTCCAGAATCTCCAACAGCCAACTCACTGGGTTCACGTTAGGTGCATATAAATTGCACAATGTAATTTTTGTGTGTCCTATCTCACAATTCACTAGTATGAACCTGCCCTCCGGATCTATCAGTTGGGAATGGAACGTGAAAGGTAATCCTCTTTTCAGCCCTATACTAACTCCTTTGGAAGCTGGTTTATCTGAGTATGCATGATACCAATGGAGAAACGAAGAACTGCTTAAGTTGGGTATACCCCGGGACGTAAAATGAGTCTCCTGTAACATTATTATGTCAATTGCAGCATTTTTAATTATTCGGAAATTACGGCTCCTTTTGACAGGGCCATTACATCCATGTACGTTAAAAGTTGCTATATTAAATACTAAAGGCGCCATTTTATCCTTATTTTTGGGGCTATGCGGCTAGATTGCATTGCATGTGACCTGTGTGACCTAGAATGGAGCAAAACAATGAATACATGAAAAAGGTAAACCAACAATAAACCAAATAGGAACCTCATGACAATTCCAATAACTGCCTTGTCTAAGGCGTAATTCCTTTCGGTGGTTGGGGGGGTGATCAGTTGTCAATAGTATATCCTGATCGGCCTAGATCCCCTCTCAGCCCAATTTGAATAAACTACATGACATTAGCAATGAACCACCTCTTATCTATCAACCAACCCCTCTTAAACTTGATTAATCAGATTCAGTTGAAAAAAGTAGTATTAGCTTATACCTGTAAGACATTATCACCTGGCATCAGTAATATCATAAAGCCTAGTATGTGTATAACGGAATACTGAACTAGCACATAACGAAAAAGTGATGTATCTGCATAACAGTTGTTCAAGCAAGAAAATGAACAGCAATATAGCAAGTAAGGCAAATAAGGCAAATAAAGCAAATAAAGCAAACCCAGCAGCCTTCTATCTCATGATCAAGTGTCCATTCCTCTGGTCACTGCCTTCTTGTTTCGGCCTGTTCTCTGTTGCTTTGGTTTTGACCACGGCGATAATTTAGGTAAAGGTGGTAACTCTTCCTCAGATGCCACAGGTAACCATGATGGAACTTCAACAGGCGATATGTCCGTCATTTCCCAAAATTGTATCAGATCTGCCGGAGTGCGGACTGTAAAACGACGGTTCCCTGCAGATATCAATATGCCAAAAGGGAATAACCATCGATATGGGATCTTTGAGGAACGTAGGAGATCTGTCAGTGGTTTTAACAACCTTCTTTTCTGCAGTGTGGAGGCCGCCAAATCCTGGAAGATCTGTATATTCCTCTCTTGTAGTGTTAACTCTCCTTTTTCCCTCGCCTTGTGTAGTATATCCTCTGTATCCCTGTAGCTTAATAAACCACATATGATGTCCCTGGGATTTTCAGATGTTCCTGGCTTGGGCCTCAGCGCCCTATGGACTCTTTCAATTGTAATGCCCTTGGCTCTGTCTGAACCCAGTAGAGAAGTGAATAGTGAGTCCATAACTGCGAACAAGTTCTCACTGGCGTCTACTTCAGGGAGCCCCCTGATTCTTATGTTACGCCTTCTGTTTCTATTTTCCTGGTCCTCCATCTGGAGTAACAGGTTGTTCATGGCTCTAGTGTGTGAGCCTAATGAACTTTTAACCGCAGTATTAAAGACAACTATGGTGTCTTGGGCTTGCTCCAGGGATTCTACTCTATCCCCAATATGGCGGACCTCTTCCTTTATTGTTGTTAAATCGGCCGCGATTGGAGCCAGGGCCTTTTGCAGAGCACTCTCCAAGAAATCTCTGGTAAGAGCCGCCGGGTCTCCCCCTGCGTGTGATCTGCTCACCTCACACGCTCCGTCCAGTGCTGCTGCTCCACAAGTGTCTCCGGCCGCTTCTTCCTCCTCGCTGCGCTTCGGCGCCATTTTGCTTGTGCGTGCCGGTGTCTGAGGAGCCGGCTTTTGGAGATACTTCTCCATGTCAGTGTGCTGCGGGATTTCTCTCCCCTGCTCTCCGGTGACTCTGTAAGATTCTTTCGGTTGAATCTTCATCTTTTCATTCCGGTGGTGCTTAGAAAAGTGCTGAGACGGGATCTAGTGGCAGGAGCTCTGTTCTTAAGCTGCCGCAATCGAGCTCGGTCAGACCACGCCCCCTCAGCAGGTCCTTTAATGACAGCAATGAAATGCAGTGGAAGTTTTTTTTTTGGGATTGAGTTAATTTTCATGGCAAAGAAGGAGTATGCAATTCATCTGATCACTCTTCATAACATTCTGGAGTATATGCAAATTGCTATTATAAAAACTTAAGCAGCAACTTTTCCAATTTCCAATATTTATGCAATTCTCAAAACTCATACACAGTGGCATGCAAAATTTTGGGCACCCTTTTTCAAAATTAGAGATGGCCTTGCGGTTCTCCTGGCAGTTGTTTCGCGGCGAACTTTACTCATTCGCAGTTCGCCGAACATGCGAACATATGACGATATTCGCCAGCACCATATTCTTTTACATTGTGAAGAACTTTGACCCATGACACATCCATCAGGTGGTACAGGACAGCCAATTGAGACATTTCAGCACACAGACATACACCCTACCTTATAAATAGACCTGATCTGGCTGCCATTTTACATTCTGTCTTTTGTCAATGTAGGAAGTGGTTGCTGTGTGGAGCAGGGACAGACTGTTAGAGTGTTAATAGTGACACAAATGGCTAGCTAATAGGTCCACAAAAGTCCTATAGGTATAGGTGTGCTATTGATTGGTGTGCAGTTTATAGGGGTATAATACACTTATAATATACTTTCTAATATAGAAAGCATATTCTAGTGGATTTTGTATAGTGCAGCATTGTGACTGGTGATCAGTTCTGCAGCGATACTACAACTACAATCAGTGACAAACGCAATTAGAAAAAAGTATTATAACTGGTGTGATAGACCAGTGGCCCCCAAAACAAATTATTGCAGCGGGGTGTTATCTAAGAATATACTACTCAAATATTGTATTTGGGTGCTGCAGAAATTTGTCCACTTTCACTGTGTTACCTCTGCTACACACAGTGAGAAAATGTAAACCATTTTTATTTTATTTTTTACTGGTGTGATTATAGACCAGTGTCCCCCAAAACAACATACTGAAGCAGGGTGTTATCTAAGAATACACTACTGAAGAAATGTATCCGCTTTCACTGCGTTACCCCTGCTACACACAGTGAGAACATTTAACGGAAAACATATTTATAACTGGTGTGAAAAACCAGTGGCCCCCAAAACAACATATAGAAGCGGGGTGTTAGCTAAGAATATACTACTCAAATAGTGTATTTGGGTGCTGCAAAAATGTATCTGCTTTCACTGAGTTACCTCTGCTACACACAGTGAGAAAATTTAAAGGAAAACATTTTTATAACTGGTGTGAAAAACCAGTGGCCCCAACACAGCATACAGGGAGTGCAGAATTATTAGGCAAATGAGTATTTTGACCACATCATCCTCTTTATGCATGTTGTCTTACTCCAAGCTGTATAGGCTCGAAAGTCTACTACCAATTAAGCATATTAGGTGATGTGCATCTCTGTAATGAGAAAGGGTGTGGTCTAATAACATCAACACCCTATATCAGGTGTGCATAATTATTAGGCAACTTCCTTTCCTTTGGCAAAATGGGTCAAAAGAAGGACTTGACAGGCTCAGAAAAGTCAAAAATAGTGAGATATCTTGCAGAGGGATGCAGCACTCTTAAAATTGCAAAGCTTCTGAAGCGTGATCATCGAACAATCAAGCGTTTCATTCAAAATAGTCAACAGGGTCGCAAGAAGCGTGTGGAAAAACCAAGGCGCAAAATAACTGCCCATGAACTGAGAAAAGTCAAGCGTGCAGCTGCCAAGATGCCAATTGCCACCAGTTTGGCCATATTTCAGAGCTGCAACATCACTGGAGTGCCCAAAAGCACAAGGTGTGTAATACTCAGAGACATGGCCAAGGTAAGAAAGGCTGAAAGACGACCACCACTCAACAAGACACACAAGCTGAAACATCAAGACTGGGCCAAGAAATATCTCAAGACTGATTTTTCTAAGGTTTTATGGACTGATGAAATGAGAGTGAGTCTTGATGGGCCAGATGGATGGGCCCGTGGCTGGATTGGTAAAGGGCAGAGAGCTCCAGTCCGACTCAGACGCCAGCAAGGTGGAGGTGGAGTACTGGTTTGGGCTGGTATCATCAAAGATGAGCTTGTGGGGCCTTTTCGGGTTGAGGATGGAGTCAAGCTCAACTCCCAGTCCTACTGCCAGTTTCTGGAAGACACCTTCTTCAAGCAGTGGTACAGGAAGAAGTCTGCATCCTTCAAGAAAAACATGATTTTCATGCAGGACAATGCTCCATCACACACGTCCAAGTACTCCACAGCGTGGCTGGCAAGAAATGGTATAAAAGAAGAAAATCTAATGACATGGCCTCCTTGTTCACCTGATCTGAACCCCATTGAGAACCTGTGGTCCATCATCAAATGTGAGATTTACAAGGAGGGAAAACAGTACACCTCTCTGAACAGTGTCTGGGAGGCTGTGGTTGCTGATGCACGCAATGTTGATGGTGAACAGATCAAAACACTGACAGAATCCATGGATGGCAGGCTTTTGAGTGTCCTTGCAAAGAAAGGTGGCTATATTGGTCATTGATTTGTTTTTGTTTTGTTTTTGAATGTCAGAAATGTATATTTGTGAATGTTGAGATGTTATATTGGTTTCACTGGTAAAAATGAATACCGTATTTTTCGCCCCATAAGACGCACTTTTTCTTCCCCCAAAATGGGGGAGAAATGCCCCTGCATCTTATGGGGCGAATGCTGCCACTTTTATATCGCAAGCTGCGATGTATGAGCAGAGCGGGGACTCGGGAGGGACTGGGAGGAGCTGGGGGCCGGCAATAGCGGCAGGGCGGTGCATTCAGTGTTGTATAGCACCGCCCCACCGCTCCGGTATGCTAATATAAGATCTCATATTGAAGTAATAGTTATTAAACATGCCCCCCAACTGCTATTACTACCTTACCTCCTAATCGCTGCTGTAGAATTCAGGCCAGGCGGGCGGGCGGCAGCGTAACTCGTGTCACGTGCCTGCGCCACCTACTTTATGAATGAAGTAGGCGGCGCAGGCAAGTGACGTCAGTGAGACGCGCCGGCTGGCCGTCCTGCCTGCCTGATTTCTACAGCAGCGATTAGGATGAAAGGTAGAAATAGGAGTTGGGGGGCATGTTTAATAATTATTAATTCAATCAATATGACAACTTTATATTTTGTGCGTGCGGGCGGGCGGGCGGGTGGAGGGGGGGTGGCTGGCGGTTCGGATTGCGATCTGTGGATGGCACTGTTACAGGGGGGGGGGATCTGTGAATGGCACTGTTATGGGCTGGGGGGGTCTGTGCATGGCACTGTTATGGGCTGGGGGGTCTGTGGATGGCACATATATAACAGTGCCACCCACAGACCCCCCCAGCCCATAACAGTGCCATCCACGGATCCCCCTGTAACAGTGCCATCCACAGATCCCCCCTGTAACAGTGTCAGCCACAGACCCCCCCCCCTGTAACAGTGCAAGCCACAGATCCCCCCCCATAACAGTGTCAGTTATCCACAGATCCCCCCCATAACAGTGTCCGTCATCCACAGATCCCCCCATAACAGTGTCCGTCATCCACAGATCCCCCCATAACAGTGTCCGTCATCCACAGATCCCCCCTATAACAGTGTCCGTCATCCACAGATCCCCCATAACAGTGTCCGTCATCCACAGATCCCCCCCATAACAGTGTCCGTCATCCACAGATCCCCCCATAACAGTGTCCTTCATCCACAGATCCCCCATAACAGTGTTCGTCATCCACAGATCCCCCCCATTACAGTGTCAGTCATCCACAGATCCCCAGTAATAGTGCCATCCACAGACCACCATTAGTTCCAAACCCACCAAACACACAGCACACCTTTTGGTTAAAAATATTTTTTTTCTTATTTTCCTCCCCAAAAACCTAGGTGCGTCTTATGGGCCGGTGCGTCTTATAGGGCGAAAAATACGGTAATTGGAATGGGTATATATTTGTTTTTTGTTAAGTTGCCTAATAATTATGCACAGTAATAGTCACCTAAAATAGATAAAACTAAAAACAAACTAAAAACTACTTCCAAAAATATTCAGCTTTGATATTAATGAGTTTTTTGGGTTCATTGAGAACATGGTTGTTGTTCAATAATAAAATTAATCCTAAAAAATACAACTTTCCTAATAATTCTGCACTCCCTGTATAGAAGCGGGGTGTTATCTAAGAATATACTACTCAAATAGTGTATTTGGGTGCTGCAGAAATGTATCCTCTTTCACTGCGTTACCTCTGCTACCAAAACGACAAATTGAAGCAGGCTGTTATCTAAGAATACACTACTGAAGAAATTTAGCCACTTTCACTGTGTTACCTCTGCTACACACAGTGATAAAATTTAAACAATATGTTTTTATAAAACTGGTGTGATTGTAGACTAGTTGCCACCAAAACGACATATTGAAGCAGGGTGTTATCTAAGAATACACTACTGAAGAAATTTAGCCGCCTTCACTGCGTTATCTCTGCTACACACAGTGATAACATTTAAACAATTTTTTTTTTTTTACAACTGGTGTGATTATCGACCACTTGCCACCAAAATGACATATTAAAGCAGGGTGTTATATACCTTCTTCCACATACACTGCACTTCTCTATAGACCTTTGTCACCGGATCATTTAACAAAAATGGCAGGCAGAGGAAGAGGCAGGCCCCTCCGCAGGGTTGGCAGGGGTAGGGCAGGAGCACCAGGCTGGAGCCAAAGTGAGAAGTTGCAGAAGGTGCAATTACGTCAAAAGAAGGCACCAGACTTGATGAAGTCTTTCGCTTCTGTACCCTCCTCATCCTCTCTATCTGCACTCTCTTCACTCTCTGATTTGTGAACCTCCAAAGACACCACACTAACAATACCACCACCACCATATACCCTCCACTTGAGTCACAGGAATTATTTTCTGATCCATCACAAGACATTTCCAATGGACAGCCATTCTTGGCATCGGATCAGTAAGAGGAGGTAGCAACAGCCGCCACTCAGCAGTCTGACGACACAGATCAGCCCAAGGAGGTTGGTCCCCGCTGTTGCTGTCTACTCAGAGATCTCTAATGTTAGTGGTGGGGAGGGTGATGTCGATGATGACGTATCTATGGATGTAAAGTGGGTGCCCACAAGAGAGGAAGAGGAGGGGAGTTCAGAGGGAGAGATGGACCAACAGATTGGGAGGAGAAGCAGGCCGAACTTACATTGCACAGGAGGGACAAACCAGACTGCTAATGTATCAGGAGCGAGCCATCAACCATGTACGGTCACATCTTGCGCTCCCAGGATGTCGCCACATGGCTCCGCAGTGTGGGCTTTTTTTAATGTTTCAGCTGCTGACAATAGTGTTGCCATCTGCAGCCTTTGCAGTCAACGCATAAGTCGCGATAAGCCCAACACCCACCTAGGGACGAACGCCTTGAGAAGGCACCTGACCTCACATCACCGAGCCCAGTGGGAGCAACGCCATCAGAACCCACAAAGCCACCCTCCAGGCTCTCACCGTCCAGCCTCTTCTCCTTTCTCCTCACAATTGTCCTCCACTCCACCTTCCATCATGCTGTCCTCACGTTTGTCAGGAAAAAGGCAGGCTTCCGTGGCCCAAATGTTTGAGCGTAAATATCCGCCGGATAACCCTCTTGCCCAACGGTTGACCGCTGGCTTGTTGGAACTGATAGCCTGCCAACTACTGCCATATAAACTTGTGGACTCTGAGGCCTTTCGAAAATTTGTGGCCATTGGAACACCACAATGGAAGGTCCCAGAAAGGAAATATTTCTTGCAGAAGGGCATCCCAGAGCTATATAGCCATGTTCAGCGGCAAGTGAATGTATCTCTGGCACACAGTGTCAATGCCAAGATACATCTGACCACAGACAAGTGGTCTAGCAAACACGGGCAGGGATGGTATATAACATTTACTGCCCACTGGGTGAACCTCCTGACGGCCGTCAAGCATGTAACTCGTGGCAACCGTGTAGATTTGGTTTTACCCCCACGGATTGCATGCAGGCCTCCCTCTTCTTCTCCTCCTCCTACTCCATCCTCCCTCTCCTCCTCGGCTGACTCCTCCTTTTCTGCTGCGCCGGCCAAGATCCCCAGAACCTATTCGACATGCCAGGTGAGACGTTGCCATGCTGTGCTGCGGCTGTTGTGCCTGGAAGCCAAGAGACACACCGGTCCTGCACTCCTTTCAGCTTTGCGTTCACAGGCAGATCAGTGGCTAACACAGCTCAATTTGACAGTTGGTAAAGTGGTGTGCGACAACGGTGCCAATCTACTGAGCACGTTGAAACAGGGCAAAATGGCACACGTGCCGTGCATGGCGCACATCCTGAACTTTGTCGTGCAGTGATTTGTTGTCAAATACCCTGGGGTCCAGGACATCTTGCGGCAGGCCAGGAAAATCTTGGCCATTTCAGAAGATCTTACACGGCCATGGCTCGCCTTGCTGACATTCAGCGGCGACACAACCTGCCCGTCAGACGTCTTATATATGATTGCCGGACGCGATGGAACTCAACCTTTTATATGCTCGATAGACTGTTCCAGCAGTGATGTGCAGTTAACTGACTACCTGTACAAACTCTGCGGCAGGACAGGTTCTGAGGAGCTTGTTTTTTTTTTCACTGCGCCAGTGGCTGCTCATGCGCGACACATGCAGACTTCTGCAGCTATTTGATGAGATCACCAAACTGGTCAGTCGCAGTCAGGGTGCCATCAGTGACATCGTACCTTTTGCCTTCTTTCTGGAGCGTGCATTGTGTTGTGTCATTGATCAAGTCGTCGAGGAGCAGGAGCAGGAAGATGAGGAAGTCATTCCCGGGGGGCTACTCCATCTGAGACAAGTCAACAACAGGAGTCTGAAGAGGAGTCAGAGGAGGATGGTGCTGGGGATGAGCAAGAAGAGCATGCTTTAAACCTTTCTGGGATCCCTGGTGTTGTCCGTGGATGAGGGGAGGAGGAGAACAAGGACGACATTATACATGCTCCAGTGTTTTAAGAGGGACCCCCATATAAAAAGCATCAAGGGCAAGGACCAGTACTGGGTGGCAACATGCTTAGACACCCAGTACAAACAAAAAATGGCGGAAATGTTGCCACTATCACAGAGGGCTGTCAGAATGCAGCACTTCCAGGCCTTGCTTAGAGAAATGCTGTATTCTGCTTTTTTGGGCGCTGGCAGGGGAATTTCCACTCACAGAGAAACAGTTGCTGGTACCAATCCAACAGCGCCAGGTGTCAGGTGAACGCCTGTCGGCAAATTTTTGGGGCCTGTAAAGGCCGACACTTACTTCTGTGAATGCCTAATTTTTCAGACTGGAATTGAAAATCAATAGGTCTGTAAACGTTCCTCTCAATTGTAGAACGGATGTAGACACATTTTACAGATGTGTGAATGGACCCTATATGTATTTGACATGTATTGTAATGACCGGTGTCACGCACAGGGAGGAAAACAGGGAAAGCCCTGCCTAAGGGAGAGGGAAAGGTGGTGACCCCTAACTCACCTTGCGGCTGGCACCTGACTGCC
This sequence comes from Bufo gargarizans, assembly GCF_014858855.1. Classification (NCBI taxonomy): domain Eukaryota; kingdom Metazoa; phylum Chordata; class Amphibia; order Anura; family Bufonidae; genus Bufo; species Bufo gargarizans. The sequence goes on along the minus strand of NC_058082.1, from coordinate 371,535,122 downwards.
CTGACGTCCCTAGACGGGTTCCTCACCCGTGCAGCGATCACGTGCCTAAACCCTGGCTTTCCCTGAAATGAGCCCTAGATAGTGAACGGGCCGGTGGGATCGCTAGTCCTCACCACTGCACTAAGAGGGAAACACCAGGGAGAGGACAGACAAACACAGACAAACACAAACACCCAGGTGGACGACAACAACTGTCCACAAAGGTCCAACAGGGATCCGGAGGGTAGCGTTATGAATCAACAGTCAGAGAACGCAGCAACACAGCTCCAGTGGGTCAGGATAGATGTCCAGGCAGGAAGCTCTATCTCTGGCAACCAGAGAAGTGTGAGAGAGGAATATAAGGAGGTTTGCAACCAGAGAAGGAGCTACGGATCCCTGAGTGAGCCAAAAGGGTTTGCAAAGCAAACCCAGAAAGCTACCATAAGGAAAACAGCCCTATCTTAAATAGAGCGTGCAGCCAACCGCTGCGACTTCCTGACCCCGGGTATAACGGAGTCAGGCGTGGTTCTCGATACCCTCGTGACATGTATTTACCGACTGCTGTCAGTTCTGGCTGATTTAGGCTGATCTATTGCACTAAAACAAAAGCAATATTACAAAAATCTAAATACACGTTATAACTGTATAAACGATTTATATAACTTATTTGAAAAAAGATATAAATTATGGCAACTTTTCCAAAAGTATGATCATCTCTTGCACCCCCTTCATGGCCTGGCGTTGCCTCTCCTCCATGGCCTTCAATCGCTCTTAAATGGCCCGCATATCATTGCGCTGCTCCTTTTGCATTTTGGCCAATTTGGCCTTCAATGTCTTAATACCTGTTTTTTTTTATTTTTTTTAAATGAACATTATTTGCAACTCTTATTAAACCTTTAAACCTTTATTTTGTGGTGCATCTGATTTTATGATCACTTGCTATTACACCTTTTTGTGATACAAGTTGTCCAAAAAATTTACTTTTTGGAAAGTTTAACATTTTTGTTTAAAAAGGTGTCATCCTGAGGGGTTATTTGGTATGATGTTTTTAGACAGCTGGTTGTTACAGATGTGGCCAGACCGAATATTTTTCCTTATTTTTAAGTTATTTCAATTTTAGACAATAAAAGCATTGTTGAACCAAAAACAGTTCATGTTTTACTGTCTCCATATTTTGAGAGCCATATTATTATTTTTATTTGGCTATTGTCTAATGGTAGGGTCTCATTTTTTGCAGAATGAACTGACCGATTATTACTATTTTGGGGGGCATATGCCTTTTTTGATAGCTTGGTGTTGCACTTTTAGTGATGTAATATGTCTGTTTGTCTATTGTTTGCCTTTTTTATTTTTTATTTTTTATTTAAAGTCTTTATACACTGTGAGACAGTGACAGGTCTCACGCAAGTTAGAGGCAAGGAAGGGGTGGATTGTGCGGGCCACGCCCCTATTCCACCACAGGTGAGACCAGCTGGAGGTACTCAGACTGGCAGAAAGCACCTCCCAGAGTGTCAGCAAGGGAAGAGTGTGTTACCTGTGGACAGAGGCCTGGAGGCTCTGTCTGTGTGGTCTCAGCTGGGCAAGGCTGAGGGACCACAAGGCTGGGAGATAGCCTGGAGTTGGGTGACGAAACAACGCCTGGGAGGGTCGCAGGGCTATAGTCAGGCAGACTACTAAGCCCCAATCCCCTACAATAAACACTGAACTGGAGACAGTGGGCGTACTGGACTCTGTACAGCCAGAAGGCCGTGGGACATTGGCTGACATGGTTTCACAGGGTGTGAACTGTGACTTAGGTGAGTCAGAAACTTCATGTTTAGTTAGAGCCCAGCCAGGCAGGTGTTTATTTTGTATTATTTATGTTTGGTTTGCTGAGGCACAATAAATGCACGGTTTGGACATGAAACCTGGTGTTCTGAAGACGATTCTTGTGAGACTGACCCCCAAATAAGAGATGATCCCTTACAACACATTAACGATTTAAATCTTAATATGTACGTTAGTGATATTTATGATCTTTATATAGTTTATTAGTTAGTGATATTTCAGTACAGTATAATTTAATTTAATTTGTTAGTTAGTGATAGTTCTATTGAGTTTATTATTATTTATTTGTTAAGTTAATAGTTTTAATGTAGTTTTAATATTAACCCCTTAGGGACAGAGAGCCTTTTTACACCTTAGGACCAGGCCATTTTTTGCAAATCTGACCAGTGTCACTTTAAGTGATGATAACTTTAAAACGCTTTGACTTATCCAGGCCATTCTGAGATTGTTTTTTCGTCACATATTGTACTTCATGACACTGGTAAAATAAAGTTAAAAAAAAATATTTTTTTTTGCATAAAAAAATGTCAAATTTACCAAAAATTTGGAAAAATTAGCAAATTTCAAAGTTTCAGTTTCTCTACTTCTGTAATACATAGTAATACCCCTAAAAATTGTGATGACTTTACATTCCCCATATGTCTACTTCATGTTTGAATTATTTTGGGAATGATATTTTATTTTTTGGGGATGTTACAAGGCTTAGAAGTTTAGAAGCAAATCTTGAAATTTTTCAGAAATTTACAAAAACCCAATTTTTAGGGACCACTACAGCTCTGAAGTCACTTTGCGAGGCTTACATAATAGAAACCACCCAAAATGACCCCATTCTATAAACTACACCCCTCAAGGTATTCAAAACTGATTTTACAAACTTTGTTAACCCTTTAGGTGTTGCACAAGAATTATTGGCAAATGGGGATGAAATTTGAGAATTTCATTTTATTGCCTAATTTTCCATTTTAACCAATTTTTTCCACTAACAAAGCAAGGGTTAACAGCCAAACAAGACTGTATCTTTATTGCCCTGACTCTGCCGTTTACAGAAACACCCCATATGTGGCCGTAAACTACTGTACGGCCACACAGCGGGGCGTAGAGTGAAAGGTGCGCCGTTTGGTTTTTGGAAGGCAGGTTTTTCTGGACTGGTTTTTTGACACCATGTCCCATTTGAAGCCCCCTGATGCACCCCTAGAGTAGAAACTCCATAAAAGTGACCCCATCTAAGAAACTACACCCCTCAAGGTATTCAAAACTGATTTTACAAACGTTGTTAACCCTTTAGGTGTTGCACAAGAGTTATTAACAAATTGGGATGAAATTTGAGAATTTCATTTTTTTGCCTAATTTTCCATTTTAACCCATTTTTTCCACTAACAAAGCAAGGGTTAACAGCCAAACAAGACTGTATCTTTATTGCCCTGACTCTGCCGTTTACAGAAACACCCCAAATGTGTCCGTAAACTACTGTACGGCCACACAGCGGGGCGTAGAGTGAAAGGTGCGCCGTTTGGTTTTTGGAAGGCATGTTTTGCTGGACTGGTTTTTTGACACCATGTCCCATTTGAAGCCCCCCTGATGCACCCCTAGAGTAGAAACTCCATAAAAGTTACCCCATCTAAGAAACTACACCCCTCAAGGTATACAAAACTGATTTTACAAACTTTGTTAACCCTTTAGGTGTTGCACAAGATTTAATGGAAAATAGAGATACAATTTCAAAATTTCACTTTTTTGGCAGATTTTCCATTTTAATATTTTTTTTCCAGTTACAAAGCAAGGGTTAACAGCCAAACAAAACTCATTATTTATGGCCCTGATTCTGTAGTTTACAGAAACACCTCATATGTGGTCATAAACTGCTGTACGGGCACACGGCAGGGCGCAGAAGGAAAGGAATGCCATACGGTTTTTGGAAGGCAGATTTTGCTGAACTTTTTTTTTTGACACCATGTCCCTTTTGAAGCCCCCTGATGCACCCCTAGAGTAGAAACTCCATAAAAGTGACCCCATCTAAGAAACTACACCCCTCAAGGTATACAAAACTGATTTTACAAACTTTGTTAACCCTTTAGGTGTTGCACAAGATTTAATGGAAAATAGAGATACAATTTCAAAATTTCGCTTTTTTGGCAGATTTTCCATTTTAATATTTTTTTTCCAGTTACAAAGCAAGGGTTAACAGCCAAACAAAACTCAATATTTATGGCCCTGATTCTGTAGTTTACAGAAACACCTCATATGTGGTCGTAAACCGCTGTACGGTCACACGGCAGGGCGCAGAAGGAAAGGAATGCCATACGGTTTTTGGAAGGCAGATTTTGCTGGACTGGTTTTTTTGACACCATGTCCCATTTGAAGCCCCCTGATGCACCCCTAGAGTAGAAACTCCCAAAAAGTGACCCCGTTTTAGAAACTACGGGATAGGGTGGCAGTTTTGTTGGTACAAGTTTAGGGTACATATGATTTTTGGTTGCTCTATAATACACTTTTTGTGCGGCAAGGTAACAAGAAATTGCTTTTTTAGCATCGTTTTTTTTTGTTATTTACACCATTCATCTGACAGGTTAGATCATGTGGTAATTTTATAGAGCAGGTTGTCACGGACGCGGCGATACCTAATATGTATACAATTTTTTTTATTTATGTACGTTTTACACAATAATTTCATTTTTAAAACAAAAAAAATGTTTTAGTGTCTCCATAGTCTAAGAGCCATAGTTTTCTCAATTTTTGGGCGATTATCTTAAGTAGGGTCTCATTTTTTGTGGGATGAGATGACGGTTTGATTGGCACTATTTTGGGGTGCACATGACTTTTTGATTGCTTGCTATTACACTTTTTGTGACGGAAGATGACAAAAAATGGCTTTTTGTACACCGTTTTTATTTTTATTTTTTTACGGTGGTCATCTGAGGGGTTAGGTCATGTGATATTTTTATAGAGTCGGTCAATACGGACGCGGCGATACCTAATATGTATACTTTTTTTTTTTATGTAAGTTTTACACAATGATTTCATTTTTGAAACAAAAGAAATCATGTTTTAGTGTTTCCATAGTCTAAGAGCCATAACTTTTTCAGTTTTTGGGCGATTATCTTGGGTAGGGTATGATTTTTGCGGGATGAGATAACGATTTGATTGTTACAATTTTGGTGTAGATGCGACTTTTTTGATCACTTTTATTACCTTTTTTGGGAAGTAAGGTGGGCAAAATTCCAATTTCATCATAGTTTTTATTTTTTTATTTTTATGGCGTTCACCGTTCGGGTAAAGTAACATTACCGTTTTATAGATCAGGTCGTTACGGACGCGGTGATACCAAACATGTGTAGGGAATTTTATTTTTTTCATTTTTAATCAGTGATAAATGTGTTTTTTGATTTTTACTTTATTTTCACTTTTTTCACTTTTTTTTTTGACCCAGACCCACTTGGTTCTTGAAGATCCAGTGGGTCTGATGTCTGCATAATACAGTACAGTACAATATATATTGTACTGTACTGTATTTTACTTACACTTTGTCTGAACAGATCTATGCTTTCAGCACAGATCTGTTCAGAACCATGGACAGCAGGACGCCTGAGAAGGCGTCCTGTTGCCATGGGAACCTTCCCTGTCTGCTCAGTAGTGGCCAGAACTGCGCAGACGGGGAAGGGTAAGGACGGGGCTTGGGGGGCTGCCTGGAAGCTCTCTCCCTCTCCATTCGGGGGACTGCAAAGGCACAGCAGCCCCCCGATGGGAGAGGGAGGGAGATCCCTGAGCTGTTAACCATTTCCATACAGCGGTCCGTACGGACCGCTGTATGGAAAGGGTTAAACGGCTGACATCGCATCACAGATGTCAGCCGTTTATACCAGGGTGCCAGCAATGTGCTGGCACCCTGGTATACCCACTAGACGCCAACGATTACGCAATGGGAGGCGGGCGGGGGATCGCGATCCCGCCTACCGCACCGCCCGCCTACCGCACCGCCCGCACCACCCGCAACCATCCCCCTGCACCTCCCACCGTGCTCAAATAACTCAGGGGTGCAGGGGGGAGGGATACTGGAAACAATTTTTAATCCTAAAGTTTCTGATCCCCGCGTTCAGGGACCGCGGGGATCAGAAACTGCAGAAATCGCAGCAAACCGCAGGTCTGAATTGACCTGCGGTTTGCCGCGATCGCCGACATGGGGGGGTCACGGGACCCCCCCGCGCATTTAGCCTAGGTGCCTGCTCAATGATTTGAGCAGGCACCGGGTTCCGATCACTGCCAGCCGCACGGCAGTGATCGAAAATGCACAGGGCGTACATGTACGCCCTGTGTCCTTAAGTACCAGGGCACAAGGGCGTACCTGTACGCCCTGTGTCCTTAAGGGATTAAAGAGTTATAGTCCAGTGTTATTTTGTTGTATTACTTTAGTGTATGTTGTCACTTCATTGTTGGCCCTTTTAATCTTTATGTACATGTTATGGATACATAATCATATTGCTATGTGCACACATTTACCCTCCTGGCGGGGGCTGGTGATCACCTCCTCTTCTTCAGAGTCCTGAGATGGGGTGGTGCTGGAGGGTACAGCACTTTCCACCTTCTTCACTTCTCCCACATCTGGTGGGGGTGGCTCAATAGGCTGGAAGGGTCCGGCCTCCTCCTCCTCTTCCGCCTCTACCTCCACTACCTCCACGGCCTCTGCCGATCGCCTTCTCCGAATGGACGGAATAGGAACTTTTGTGATCACAGAATGTTCAAATTTTAGATAAGCAACTCCAAAATCTTAAGAATTTTGATATAAAGAAATTCCAATATGGAGGGATCTATATATAATTGCAATGGCTGCCAGCTTTATGACGCATAACTCAATAAAAACATTTACAGTATAAAAAAAGACATCCCCTTCACAGTGTCTTGATGGAACAATAGGGCGAGAGGAGACCCATAGGATGGGATTATCTCCTCAGTGTATCATAGGATGATCTACTTCTCTACACCAGAGGCGGCTACTTCTTAATCCCATCACTAACACAATAGAACAAAGGGAAAAATAAACCAACACATTCATTGGGAGTCTCAGAGCAGAGTTAACCCTTATTGCGTTTATGGATTCATACCATGCTACTTTAATGGGGAATACGAAAGATGTGGCCTATAAACTCAACCAAAAATTCATGGTTTATAGTTCCCTCTAGACCAAATGGGATTGCCTAGTCAAAGCGCAGATCTCAATCCAATAGAAAATCTGTGGTCAGACTTAAAGATTACTGTTCACAAGCGCAACCAATCAAATTTGAAGGAGCAGAATCATTATTGCAAGGAGGAATGGGCAAAAACCCCTGTGGTAAAATGTGGCAACTGCTCATAGAGACTTATCCAAAGGGACTTGGAGCTGTGATTGCCGCAAAAGGTGGCTCTACTAAGTATTGACTTTAGGGGGGTGAATAGTTATGCACATTGACCTTTTCTGTTATTTTGTCCTATTAGTTGTATACTTTACAATTAACTAATTTAAAAGAAGGTCTAAGTTGTGGGCATGTTCTACAATTTACATGTTGGACCATCCATGTTAATTCCAGGGGGTGAGTCAACAAAAAAAAGAACAATGTCAAGGGGGGTGAATACATTACAGAGTGTTGGCAAAACATGCAAAAGTTATTTACGTATGTACCTGGGCACTTTTTGTCCCAGATTCTTTTTATGAAAATTGGGCTGTCTTCGCTTCATGTCTGACCGTTTTTTTATAATGGCCAGACGGCGGTGTTTGCGACCCATTTGGCACCACATTTCATAGGCCAACTCCCGCACTTTCCTCTGTTTCTCGGCGTGGGACTGGGTGAGGTCGTAGCCCCGACCCAACATCCGCTGCTAGAGAAAAATGCATGCATATAATCCAAATTTTTAACAATAATAGCATTGAAAATAATTTACTCAAGTGAACTGCTAAAAGTATGTAATGCTTTGAGGTGGAAATATTAGATTTAGGCCGCCACACCGCCAGTATTTGCTGGTTCATTTACAGTTATCCAGGGTGCATCCCGGGGAGACGAAGCTGTACATCCCATACCGTACCGTCACTTTACTAGACAGGTACATCTCTGCTTAGCTGGACAGTATCTGATAGCTCAGAACCCACCCACATACAGTCATAATACAATCCCATCTTCTAACCGTAACAGAAAGGCCGCATGCACACAGGCGTGTTTTTTCAAAACTATGGACCGTACAAACCCGTACTGCTGTCCTGCAGAGTGGACAAGCGCACGGCGTCATTGGTTGCTATGACGACATGCGCTTCCACGCCACCACCGCTGTACTGTGATACACTTGTATGATCTATACAAGTGTATTACAGTATAGTGGTGGCAGCAAGAAGCGCACAGCATCATAGCGAGTTAGCATTAGCAACCAATGATGCCGTATCTGTTGCACAATTGACAACGCAATCCAGTGCACATCTTGCATGATGTATGCAGTCCTGGAACAGCCGTTCAAGGGTGTATATTTGTTCAAGATGTGAGCAAATTACCTGTTTGGAATCTCAAATCGAGTCTCTAAACTGGCAAGTTGCAACACTGAGAGGCATTGACAATTTGCAAAAGAGTTTGCTTCTCACTGAGCAAGCACTCTTTGGGGTAGATGAGGGGGAGGGTGACAGAGAGGAGGCTGAGGAAAGTGAGGTAGCAGGGCAGGCCAGACAGGTGCTGGCAGTGGGAGACTCCATTATTAGGGGAAGAGATAGGGCAATCTGTCACAAAGACCGTGATCGCCGAACAGTGTGCTGTCTTCCTGGTGCTAGAGTTCGACACATCGCGGATCGGGTTGATAGATTACTTGTAGGGGCTGGAGAAGATCCAGCGGTCATGGTCCATATTGGAACCAATAACAAAGTTAGAGGTAGGTGGCGTCCTTAAAAATGATTTCAGGGATTTAGGTCAAAAGCTTAGGGCAAGGACCTCAAAGGTAGTATTTTCTGAAATACTGCCTGTACCACGGGCCACACAAGAAAGGCAGCAGGAGATTATGGAGATTAACAAGTGGCTCAAGAACTGGTGGAGAGGAGTTTGGGTTCCTGGAGAACTAGGCCGACTTCTCTATCGGCTACAGGCTCTATCGTAGGGACGGGCTGCACCTCAATGGGGAAGGGGCAGCTGTTTTGGGGAGAAAAATGGCTAGAAGGTTGGAGGAGTGTTTAAGCTAAGGACTGGGGGGGAGGGGAATTACATTATAGGAGGGGAAGATAGTGCAGATAGAGACCGGGTGCAAGGTATTGGAACTGGGGGAGGAATGGAAGGAGGGACTAAAACAGTTCAGAAGGAAAGGAGTAGGGTAAAAAGTATACATAAACCTCTCAAATGTATGTATACTAATGCCAGAAGCCTGACTACTAAAACTGGGGAGCTGGAATTAGTGATGTGTGAGGAGAACTTTGACATAGTGGGAATAACTGAGACATGGCTGGATGATAGCTATGACTGGGCAGTTAATGTACAAGGTTACAGTCTGTCTAGAAAGGATCATAAAACCGGAGAGGGGGAGTGGTTTGCTATTATGTAAAGTCTTGTCTAAAGCCCACACTCCGTGAAGATATGTAACATCCTGGAGTTATGTTACCAAACTCTTTTTCCCCGCTACCACATGTGAAGTGTATGTGTATTGTCAGTCTGTATAATCTATTGTTGCTTATATGCATTTTCTAGGCCTGTTTTATATTTTTGCTGTAGTTTTTCATGTTCACCAGCAGGTGGCAGAAATCTTTAGCAGGACCTTAGACAGTTTAGTATTTCTAAACTGGAATAGTACATTCCAGTTTAGCTCCCCCTCTGTGAGCAGGAGTGGGCCGGTCCAATGTCCTGTCTCATGGGGAGGAGAGGAAGTTCTAGTTAGTGTACCAGCCACCCCAGCTAGGGGAAGGCCTAACTAAATGGGATAAAGTGCTAAAATCTCATTGTGAGAGGTACATACCGTATGGGAATAAAAGGTTAAGGAACAAAAATAAACCAATGTGGATAAACAGAACTGTAAAGAAAGCAATTAATGACAAAAAGAAAGCATATAAATCACTAAAACAGGAGCATAAAAGCGGCCAAACTAGAGACGGAGAGATTAATTGCCAAAGAGAGTAAAACTAACCCTAAAATGTTATAATTCAAACTCCCATGGAAAATTACATAGTTGACGCAGAGTTGGATTATAATCCATAAAGGGCATAAATCACCTAACAATTGAGGATGAGCGAACTCGAACTGTATAGTTCGGGTTCGTACCGAATTTTGGGGTGTCCGTGACACGGACCCGAACCCGGACATTTTCGTAAAAGTCCGGGTTCGGGTTCGGTGTTCGTCGCTTTCTTGGCGCTTTTGTGACGCTTTCTTGGCGCTTTTTGAAAGGCTGCAAAGCAGCCAATCAACAAGCGTCATACTACTTGCCCCAAGAGGCCGTCACAGCCATGCCTACTATTGGCATGGCTGTGATTGGCCAGAGCACCATGTGACCCAGCCTCTATTTAAGCTGGAGTCACATAGCGCCGCCCGTCACTCTGCTCTGATTAGCGTAGGGAGAGGTTGCGGCTGCGACAGTAGGGCGAGATTAGGCAGATTAACTCCTCCAAAGGACTTGATTAATCGATCGATCTGCAGCTGTGCATCATTGAGCTGCTGAAATTCAATTGCTCACTGTTTTTAGGCTGCCCAGACCGTTTGTCAGTCACTTTTTTCTGGGGTGATCGGCGGCCATTTTGTGTCTTGTGCGGTGCTGCGACCAAGTGCATCCAAGCTGCGACCAAGTGCATTTAACCCTCAATGGTGTGGTTGTTTTTTGGCTAAAGCCTACATCAGGCTGAAGCTGTCACAGCAAGTGCATTTAACCAGCAATAGTCTGTTTATTTTTTGGCCATATACTACATCAGGGGCAAGCTGCGCCTGTCACCAAGTGCATTTAACCCTCAATGGTGTGGTTGTTTTTTGGCTAAAGCCTACATCAGGGTGAAGCTGTCACACCAAGTGCATTTAACCAGCAAAAGTCTGTTAATTTTTTGGCCATATACTAAATCAGGGGCAAGCTGCGCCCGTCACCAAGTGCATTTAACCCTCAGTAGTGTGGTTGGTCAAGCTGTCACACCAAGTGCATTAAACCAGCAATAGTCTGTTCATTTTTTGGCCATATACTACATCAGGGGCAAGCTGCGCCCGTCACCAAGTGCATTTAACCCTCAGTAGTGTGGTTGGTCAAGCTGTCACACCAAGTGCATTTAACCAGCAATAGTCTGTTCATTTTTTGGCCATATACTACATCAGGGGCAAGCTGCGCCCGTCACCAAGTGCATTTAACCCTCAGTAGTGTGGTTGGTCAAGCTGTCACACCAAGTACATTTAACCAGCAATAGTCTGTTCATTTTTTGGCCATATACTACATCAGGGGCAAGCTGCACCTGTCACCAAGTGCATTTAACCCTCAATGGTGTGGTTTTTTTTTGGCTAAAGCCTACATCAGGGTGAAGCTGTCACACCAAGTGTATTTAACCAGCAATAATCTGTTCATTTTTTGGCCATATACTACATCAGGGGCAAGCTGCGCCCGTCACCAAGTGCATTTAACCCTCAGTAGTGTGGTTGGTCAAGCTGTCACACCAAGTGCATTTAACCAGCAATAATCTGTTCATTTTTTGGCCATATACTACATCAGGGGCAAGCTGCGCCCGTCACCAAGTGCATTTAACCCTCAGTAGTGTGGTTGGTAAAGCTGTCACACCAAGTGCATTTAACCAGCAATAGTGTGCTTATTTTTTGGCCATATCCCAGTCTAATTCTGTCACTAAATCCATACCGGTCATCCAGCGCCTAAATACTAGGCCTCAAATTTATATCCCGCTAAATCTGTCGTTACCGCTGTACTGTTGTGGCTGGGCAAGTTATTTAGTGTCCGTCAAAGCACATTTTTTGTTCAGGGTTGAAATACAATTCCCAATTTAGCAATTTCATAATTTAGTGGTTTCTGCTATATCAGAGCTATTTGAAATCTATCCCTAAAAGGGTATATAATATTCAAGGTGCACATAGGGTCATTCAGAATAACTTCACACACACGCTACTGTGCATTTCCAAGTCTAATTCTGTCACTAAATCCATACCGGTCACCCAGCGCCTAAATACTAGGCCTCAAATTAATATCCCGCTAAATCTGTCGTTACCGCTGTCCTGTTGTGGATGGGCAAGTTATTTAGTGTCCGTCAAAGCACATTTTTTGTTCTGGGTTGAAATACAATTCCCAATTTAGCAATTTCATAATTTAGTGGTTTCTGCTATATCAGAGCTATTTAAAATCTATCCCTAAAAGGGTATATAATATTCAAGGTGCACATAGGGTCATTCAGAATAACTTCACACACACGCTACTGTGCATTTCCAAGTCTAATTCTGTCACTAAATCCATACCGGTCACCCAGCGACTAAATACTAGGCCTCAAATTTATATCCCGCTAAATCTGTCGTTACCGCTGTCCTGTTGTGGATAAGCAAGTTATTTAGTGTCCGTTAAAGCACATTTTTTGTTCAGGGTCGAAATACAATTCCCAATTTAGCAATTTCATAATTTAGTGGTTTCTGCTATATCAGAGCTATTTGAAATCTATCCCTAAAAGGGTATATAATATTCAAGGTGCACATAGGGTCATTCAGAATAACTTCACACACACGCTACTGTGCATTTCCAAGCCTAATTCTGTCACTAAATCCAAACCGGTCACCCAGCGCCTAAATACTAGGCCTCAAATTTATATCCCGCTAAATCTGTCGTTACCGCTGTCCTGTTGTGGATGGGCAAGTTATTTAGTGTCCGTCAAAGCACATTTTTTGTTCTGGGTTGAAATACAATTCCCAATTTAGCAATTTCATAATTTAGTGGTTTCTGCTATATCAGAGCTATTTGAAATCTATCCCTAAAAGGGTATATAATATTCAAGGTGCACATAGGGTCATTCAGAATAACTTCACAAACACGCTACTGTGCATTTCCAAGTCTAATTCTGTCACTAAATCCATACCGGTCACCCAGCGCCTAAATACTAGGCCTCAAATTTATATCCCGCTGAATTTGAATACAATACATTGGGCCAAATAATATTTTTGTTGTTGTGGTGAACCATAACAATGAGGAAAACATCTAGTAAGGGACGCGGACGTGGACATGGTCGTGGTGGTGTTAGTGGACCCTCTGGTGCTGGGAGAGGACGTGGCCGTTCTGCCACATCCACACGTCCTAGTGTACCAACTACCTCAGGTCCCAGTAGCCGCCAGAATTTACAGCGATATATGGTGGGGCCCAATGCCGTTCTAAGGATGGTAAGGCCTGAGCAGGTACAGGCATTAGTCAATTGGGTGGCCGACAGTGGATCCAGCATGTTCACATTATCTCCCACCCAGTCTTCTGCAGAAAGCGCACAGATGGCACCTGAAAACCAACCCCATCAGTCTGTCACATCACCCCCATGCATATCAGGGAAACTGTCTGAGCCTCAAGTTATGCAGCAGTCTCTTATGCTGTTTGAAGATTCTGCTGGCAGGGTTTCCCAAGGGCATCCACCTAGCCCTTCCCCAGCGGTGGAAGACATAGACTGCACTGACGCACAACCACTTATGTTTCCTGATGATGAGGACATGGGAATACCACCTCAGCATGTCTCTGATGATGATGAAACACAGGTGCCAACTGCTGCGTCTTTCTGCAGTGTGCAGACTGAACAGGAGGTCAGGGATCAAGACTGGGTGGAAGACGATGCAGGGGACGATGAGGTCCTAGACCCCACATGGAATGAAGGTCGTGCCACTGACTTTCACAGTTTGGAGGAAGAGGCAGTGGTGAGACCGAGCCAACAGCGTAGCAAAAGAGGGAGCAGTGGGCAAAAGCAGAACACCCGCCGCCAAGAGACTCCGCCTGCTACTGACTGCCGCCATCTGGGACCGAGCACCCCAAAGGCAGCTTCAAGGAGTTCCCTGGCATGGCACTTCTTCAAACAATGTGCTGACGACAAGACCCGAGTGGTTTGCACGCTGTGCCATCAGAGCCTGAAGTGAGGCATTAACTTTCTGAACCTGAGCACAACCTGCATGACCAGGCACCTGCATGCAAAGCATGAACTGCAGTGGAGTAAACACCTTAAAACCAAGGAAGTCACTCAGGCTCCCCCTGCTACCTCTTCTGCTGCTGCCGCCTCGGCCTCTTCTGCTGCTGCCGCCTCGGCCTCTTCCTCCGCCTCTGGAGGAACGTTGGCACCTGCCGCCCAGCAAACAGGGGATGTACCACCAACAACACCACCACCTCCGTCACCAAGCGTCTCAACCATGTCACACGGCAGCGTTCAGCTCTCCATCTCACAAACATTTGAGAGAAAGCGTAAATTCCCACCTAGCCACCCTCGATCCCTGGCCCTGAATGCCAGCATTTCTAAACTACTGGCCTATGAAATGCTGTCATTTAGGCTGGTGGACACAGACAGCTTCAAACAGCTCATGTCGCTTGCTGTCCCACAGTATGTTGTTCCCAGCCGCCACTACTTCTCCAAGAGAGCCGTGCCTTCCCTGCACAACCAAGTATCCGATAAAATCAAGTGTGCACTGCGCAACGCCATCTGTAGCAAGGTCCTCCTAACCACAGATACGTGGACCAGTAAGCACGGCCAGGGACGCTATATCTCCCTAACTGCACACTGGGTAAATGTAGTGGCAGCTGGGCCCCAGGCGGAGAGCTGTTTGGCGCACGTCCTTCCGCCGCCAAGGATCGCAGGGCAACATTCTTTGCCTCCTGTTGCCACCTCCTCCTTCTCGGCTTCCTCCTCCTCTTCTTCCACCTGCTCATCCAGTCAGCCACACACCTTCACCACCAACTTCAGCACAGCCCGGGGTAAACGTCAGCAGGCCATTCTGAAACTCATATGTTTGGGGGACAGGCCCCACACTGCACAGGAGTTGTGGCATGGTATAGAACAACAGACCGACGAGTGGTTGCTGCCGGTGAGCCTCAAGCCCGGCCTGGTGGTGTGTGATAATAGGCGAAATCTCGTTGCAGCTCTGGGACTAGCCAATTTGACGCACATCCCTTGCTTGGCGCATGTGCTGAATTTGGTGGTGCAGAAGTTCATTCACAACTACCCCGACATGTCAGAGCTGCTGCATAAAGTGCGGGCCGTCTGTTCGCGCTTCCGGCGTTCACATCCTGCTGCTGCTCGCCTGTCTGCGCTACAGCGTAACTTCGGCCTTCCCGCTCACCGCCTCATATGCGACGTGCCCACCAGGTGGAACTCCACCTTGCACATGCTGGACAGACTGTGCGAGCAGCAGCAGGCCATAGTGGAGTTTCAGCTGCAGCACGCACGGGTCAGTCGCACTACAGAACAGCACCACTTCACCACCAATGACTGGGCCTCCATGCGAGACCTGTGTGCCCTGTTGTGCTTTTTCGAGTACTCCACCAACATGGCCAGTGGCGATGACGCCGTTATTAGCGTTACAATACCACTTCTATGTCTCCTTGAGAAAACACTTAGGGCGATGATGGAAGAGGAGGTGGCCCAGGAGGAGGAGGAGGGGGAGGAAGAGGGGTCATTTTTAGCACTTTCAGGCCAGTCTCTTCGAAGTGACTCAGAGGGAGCTTTTTGGCAACAGCAGAGGCCAGGTACAAATGTGGCCAGCCAGGGCCCACTACTGGAGGACGAGGAGGACGAGGATGAGGAGGAGGTGGAGGAGGATGAGGATGAAGCATGGTCACAGCGGGGTGGCACCCAACGCAGCTCGGGTCTATCACTGGTGCGTGGCTGGGGGGAAAGGCAGGACGATGACGATACGCCTCCCACAGAGGACAGCTTGTCCTTACCCCTGGGCAGCCTGGCACACATGAGCGACTACATGCTGCAGTGCCTGCGCAACGACAGTAGAGTTGCCCACATTTTAACCTGTGCGGACTACTGGGTTGCCACCCTGCTGGATCCACGCTACAAAGACAATGTGCCCACCTTACTTCCTGCACTGGAGCGTGATAGGAAGATGCGCGAGTACAAGCGCACGTTGGTAGACGCGCTACTGAGAGCATTCCCAAATGTCACAGGGGAACAAGTGGAAGCCCAAGGCCAAGGCAGAGGAGGAGCAAGAGGTCGCCAAGGCAGCTGTGTCACGGCCAGCTCCTCTGAGGGCAGGGTTAGCATGGCAGAGATGTGGAAAACTTTTGTCAACACGCCACAGCTAACTGCACCACCACCTGATACGCAACGTGTTAGCAGGAGGCAACATTTCACTAACATGGTGGAACAGTACGTGTGCCCACCCCTCCACGTACTGACTGATGGTTCGGCCCCATTCAACTTCTGGGTCTCTAAATTGTCCACGTGGCCAGAGCTAGCCTTTTATGCCTTGGAGGTGCTGGCCTGCCCGGCGGCCAGCGTTTTGTCTGAACGTGTATTCAGCACGGCAGGGGGCGTCATTACAGACAAACGCAGCCGCCTGTCTACAGCCAATGTGGACAAGCTGACGTTCATAAAAATGAACCAGGCATGGATCCCACAGGACCTGTCCGTCCCTTGTCCAGATTAGACATTAACTACCTCCCCTTAACCATATATTATTGGACTCCAGGGCACTTCCTCATTCAATCCTATTTTTATTTTCATTTTACCATTATATTGCGAGGCTACCCAAAGTTGAATGAACCTCTCCTCTGTCTGGGTGCCGGCGCCTAAATATATGCCAATGGACTGTTCCAATGTTGGGTGACGTGAAGCCTGATTCTCTGCAATGACATGCAGACTAATTCTCTGCTGACATGAAGACAGATTCTCTGTTACGGGACCTCTCTTCTCTGCCTGGGTGCTGGGCCTAAATATCTGACAATGGACTGTTGCAGTGGTGGCTGACGTGAAGCCTGATTTTCTGCTATGACATGCAGACTGATTCTCTGCTGACATGAAGCCAGATTGTCTGTTACGGGACCTCTCTCCTCTGCCTGGGTGCTGGGCCTAAATTTATGAAAATGGACTCTTACAGTGGTGGGTGACGTGAAGCCTGATTTTCTGCTATGACATGCAGACTGATTCTCTGCTGACATGAAGCCAGATCCTCTGTTACGGGACCTCTCTCCTCTGCCTGGGTGCTGGGCCTAAATATCTGACAATGGACTGTTGCAGTGGTGGCTGACGTGAAGCCTGATTTTCTGCTATGACATGCAGACTGATTCTCTGCTGACATGAAGCCAGATCCTCTGTTACGGGACCTCTCTCCTCTGCCTGGGTGCTGGGCCTAAATTTATGAAAATGGACTGTTGCAGTGGTGGGTGACGTGAAGCCCGATTCTCTGCTATGATATGAAGACTGATTCTCTGCTGACATGAAGCCAGATCCTCTGTTACGGGACCTCTCTCCTCTGCCTGGGTGCTGGGCCTAAATATCTGACAATGGACTGTTGCATTGGTGGCTGACGTGAAGCCTGATTCTCTGCTATGACATGCAGACTAATTCTCTGCTGACATGAAGCCAGATTGTCTGTTACGGGACCTCTCTCCTCTGCCTGGGTGCTGGGCCTAAATTATGACAATGGACTGTTGCAGTGGTGGGTGACGTGAAGCCTGATTCTCTGCTATGACATGAAGACTGATTCTCTGCTGACATGAAGCCAGATTGTCTGTTACGGGACCTCTCTCCTCTGCCTGGGTGCTGGGCCTAAATTTATGAAAATGGACTGCTTACAGTGGTGGGCTGACGTGAAGCCTGATTCTCTGCTATGACATGAAGACTGATTCTCTGCTGACATGAAGCCAGATTGTCTGTTACGGGACCTCTCTCCTCTGCCTGGGTGCTGGGCCTAAATTTATGAAAATGGACTCTTACAGTGGTGGGTGACGTGAAGCCTGATTCTCTGCTATGACATGAAGACTGATTCTCTGCTGACATGAAGCCAGATTGTCTGTTACGGGACCTCTCTCCTCTGCCTGGGTGCTGGGCCTAAATTTATGACAATGGACTGTTGCAGTGGTGGCTGACGTGAAGCCTGATTCTCTGCTATGACATGCAGACTGATTCTCTGCTGACATGAAGCCAGATCCTCTGTTACGGGACCTCTCTCCTCTGCCTGGGTGCTGGGCCTAAATTTATGAAAATGGACTGTTGCAGTGGTGGGTGACGTGAAGCCTGATTCTCTGCTATGATATGAAGACTGATTCTCTGCTGACATGAAGCCAGATCCTCTGTTACGGGACCTCTCTCCTCTGCCTGGGTGCTGGGCCTAAATATCTGACAATGGACTGTTGCATTGGTGGCTGACGTGAAGCCTGATTCTCTGCTATGACATGCAGACTAATTCTCTGCTGACATGAAGCCAGATTCTCTGTTACGGGACCTCTCTTCCTCTGCCTGGGTGCTGGGCCTAAATATCTGACAATGGACTGTTGCAGTGGTGGCTGACGTGAAGCCTGATTCTCTGCTATGACATGCAGACTGATTCTCTGCTGACATGAAGCCAGATTGTCTGTTACGGGACCTCTCTCCTCTGCCTGGGTGCTGGGCCTAAATTTATGAAAATGGACTCTTACAGTGGTGGGTGACGTGAAGCCTGATTTTCTGCTATGACATGCAGACTGATTCTCTGCTGACATGAAGCCAGATCCTCTGTTACGGGACCTCTCTCCTCTGCCTGGGTGCTGGGCCTAAATATCTGACAATGGACTGTTGCAGTGGTGGCTGACGTGAAGCCTGATTTTCTGCTATGACATGCAGACTGATTCTCTGCTGACATGAAGCCAGATCCTCTGTTACGGGACCTCTCTCCTCTGCCTGTGTGCTGAGCCTAAATATATGCCAATGGTCTGTTGCAGTGGTGGCTGACGTGAAGCCTCATTCTCTGCTATGACATGCAGACTGATTCTCTGCTGACATGAAGCCAGATCCTCTGTTACGGGACCTCTCTCCTCTGCCTGGGTGCTGGGCCTAAATTTATGAAAATGGACTCTTACAGTGGTGGGTGACGTGAAGCCTGATTCTCTGCTATGACATGCAGACTGATTCTCTGCTGACATGAAGCCAGATCTCTGTTACGGGACCTCTCTCCTCTGCCTGGGTGCTGGGCCTAAATTTATGACAATGGACTGTTGCAGTGGTGGCTGACGTGAAGCCTGATTCTCTGCTATGACATGCAGACTGATTCTCTGCTGACATGAAGCCAGATTCTCTGTTACGGGACCTCTCTCCTCTGCCTGGGTGCTGGGCCTAAATTATGACAATGGACTGTTGCAGTGGTGGCTGACGTGAAGCCTGCATTCTCTGCTATGACATGCAGACTGATTCTCTGCTGACATGAAGCCAGATTCTCTGTTACGGGACCTCTCTCCTCTGCCTGGGTGCTGGGCCTAAATTTATGACAATGGACTGTTGCAGTGGTGGGCTGACGTGAAGCCTGATTCTCTGCTATGACATGCAGACTGATTCTCTGCTGACATGAAGCCAGATTGTCTGTTACGGGACCTCTCTCCTCTGCCTGGGTGCTGGGCCTAAATTTATGACAATGGACTGTTGCAGTGGTGGCTGACGTGAAGCCTGATTCTCTGCTATGACATGCAGACTGATTCTCTGCTGACATGAAGCCAGATCCTCTGTTACGGGACCTCTCTCCTCTGCCTGGGTGCTGGGCCTAAATTTATGAAAATGGACTGTTGCAGTGGTGGGTGACGTGAAGCCCGATTCTCTGCTATGATATGAAGACTGATTCTCTGCTGACATGAAGCCAGATCCTCTGTTACGGGACCTCTCTCCTCTGCCTGGGTGCTGGGCCTAAATATCTGACAATGGACTGTTGCATTGGTGGCTGACGTGAAGCCTGATTCTCTGCTATGACATGCAGACTAATTCTCTGCTGACATGAAGCCAGATTGTCTGTTATGGGACCTCTCTCCTCTGCCTGGGTGCTGGGCCTAAATTTATGAAAATGGACTGTTGCAGTGGTGGGTGACGTGAAGCCTGATTCTCTGCTATGACATGAAGACTGATTCTCTGCTGACATGAAGCCAGATTGTCTGTTACGGGACTTCTCTCCTCTGCCTGGGTGCTGGCCCTAAATTTATGAAAATGGACTCTTACAGTGGTGGGTGACGTGAAGCCTGATTCTCTGCTATGACATGAAGACTGATTCTCTGCTGACATGAAGCCAGATTGTCTATTACGGGACCTCTCTCCTCTGCCTGGGTGCTGGGCCTAAATTTATGAAAATGGACTCTTACAGTGGTGGGTGACGTGAAGCCTGATTCTCTGCTATGACATGAAGACTGATTCTCTGCTATGACATGAAGACTGATTCTCTGCTGACATGAAGCCAGATTGTCTGTTACGGGACCTCTCTCCTCTGCCTGGGTGCTGGGCCTAAATTTATGACAATTGACTGTTGCAGTGGTGGCTGACGTGAAGCCTGATTCTCTGCTATGACATGCAGACTGATTCTCTGCTGACATGAAGCCAGATCCTCTGTTACGGGACCTCTCTCCTCTGCCTGGGTGCTGGGCCTAAATTTATGAAAATGGACTGTTGCAGTGGTGGGTGACGTGAAGCCTGATTCTCTGCTATGATATGAAGACTGATTCTCTGCTGACATGAAGCCAGATTCTCTGTTACGGGACCTCTCTCCTCTGCCTGGGTGCTGGGCCTAAATATCTGACAATGGACTGTTGCATTGGTGGCTGACGTGAAGCCTGATTCTCTGCTATGACATGCAGACTAATTCTCTGCTGACATGAAGCCAGATTGTCTGTTACGGGACCTCTCTCCTCTGCCTGGGTGCTGGGCCTAAATTTATGAAAATGGACTGTTGCAGTGGTGGGTGACGTGAAGCCTGATTCTCTGCTATGACATGAAGACTGATTCTCTGCTGACATGAAGCCAGATTGTCTGTTACGAGACCTCTCTCCTCTGCCTGGGTGCCGGGGCCTAAATATCTGAGAATGGACTGTTCCAGTGGTGGGTGACGGGAAGCCAGATTCTCTGCTATGGGACCTCTCTCCAATTGATTTTGGTTAATTTTTATTTATTTAATTTTTATTTTAATTCATTTCCCTATCCACATTTGTTTGCAGGGGATTTACCTACACGTTGCTGCCTTTTGCAGCCCTCTAGCCCTTTCCTGGGCTGTTTTACAGCCGTTTTAGTGCCGAAAAGTTCGGGTCCCCATTGACTTCAATGGGGTTCGGGTTCGGGACGAAGTTCGGATCGGGTTCGGATCCCGAACCCGAACATTTTCGGGAAGTTCGGCCGAACTTCTCGAACCCGAACATCCAGGTGTTCGCTCAACTCTACTAACAATCCCAATTTTTTTTTTGAACAACGTGGTTTAAAACATCCAGTGTGTGTATACGATCAGGTATGATGTTGTATCGATCAGGTAGTGTAAGGGTTACGCCCGCTTCACAGACATTGACAGACCAAACTCCCCTTTTAATGCACCGCAAACAGTCCATTTGCCCAACCGCAAACTTCTCATTTGCACAAGGTTGGATACCAAGCTAGCCATGTCCCGTTGATGTCATTGAAGATTTCTTCCTCCACCCAGCCACGTACAACACAAAGGGTCTCGGAAAGGTGAATTGAATTGATTTTTCGAATGGGGAGATGGTTAAAAAATTGTTGTCTCCCTCCCCTTTGTTTGAATCCATGCCACGGTCACTGCGTCTGTGCCGTGCAATTTACTGTCCCACCCAATATGAGTGCTATTTTCTATAGTTCTCTCTTCTCATCAGTTTAATCCCAGTTTAGTCCCCCATTCTGGGGTCCATTTATTAAATAGATTTTTTGAACGGGGAGATGGTTAAAAAATTGTTGTCTCCCTCCCCTTTGTTTGAATCCATGCCACGGTCACTACGTCTGCGCCGTGCAATTTACTGTCACACCCGATATGAGTGCTATTTTCTGTAGTGCTATTCTCATCAGTTTAATCCCTGTTACGTGACATCCCCAATCTGGGGTCCATTTATTAAATTGATTTTTTGAACAGGGAGATGGTCTGCGCCGCGCAATTTACTGTCACACCCGATATAAATGTGGTATTTTCTGTAGTACTATTCTCATAAGTTAAATCCCTGCTACGTCCCATATCAGGGTGGGATTGAAAAAAAATTTAGGCCGAATACCTTCGACTGCCTTCACAGTGACAGACCAAACTCTGATACACCAAACTGAATTGATTTTAGGAACCGGGAGATGGAAAAAGCAGCTTGGTCCGTCCTCTTACTCCCAAGTTGGGGCACTGCGCGTGCACGGAGCAATGTGCTGTGACACCCTATATGAGTGGTGTCTTAACTAGTACTATTCCTATCAGTTTACTCCCTGTTACGTCCCCTATCCGGGGACGTGTGTCGAATTGATTAACCATTGTCGAATTAACGAACCATTGCGACATCCTGGAATAATTTAGTTCTGAGCTTTGTACTTGATTTGTATTGGAATTGATGGAGATTTTTTAAATTGTCTGCATTATTTCTAATAAACTATTAAGAAACTTTATTATGATTTTTTTTATTTTATGTATTAAAAACCCACCCATACAACTTAAAAAAACAAAATAAAAAAATGTAAGTTTTTTCTATGAAAAAACATCCAGCCGTCCCGATGACTTTTGGTCTGATCATAATGAAGCAACGGCCTTATCATCTGGGGTGTGGCAACATTGCCAACACACTCATAGAGGTGATGATCGCTTCATTGCTATACGCAAGCCCCTTCACCACAACAAGGTAACGATCACAAAAGGGGTATTGACACTTGTATGTGCCTTTTTTTTTTGTTTTGTTTTTGCTGCCACAGTGCAGCACCAGAGGCCAGAAAAATTAGGCATGTACACATGCCTGAAAAACAATGTTATAGTTGCAGCCGCTGTTGTAGCAGCGGCCGGAAAAATTTATGTTTTCCAGGCAGAAAGGTGACTAAAACATTGCGGCTTGAACCCTAGTTGGTGGCAGAGAATTCACGAAAGTCATCCGGTATGCAGACATTAAATACAGCAGCGTGGGGACCATTTTGAGGCCAAGGCATGTCATCAGGCCTTTTGTTAGTCAAACGTATCCCCTACTGTCTGTCCCTTCGGAATCCATGCCTCATTCATCTTAATGAAGGTGAGGTAATCAACACTTTTTTAACCGAGGCGACTTCTTTTGTCAGTGACAATGCCTCCTGCTGCACTGAAGGTCCTTTCTGACAGGACACTTGAAGCGGGACAGGCCAGAAGTTCTATCGCAAACTGGGATAGCTCAGGCCACAGGTCAAGCCTGCACACCCAGTAGTCTAGGGGTTCATCGCTCCTCAGAGTGTCGATATCTGCAGTTAAGGCGAGGTAGTCTGCCACCTGTCAGTCGAGTCATTCTCTAAGGCTGGATCCCTAAGGGCTGTGGCGATGTGTAGGACTGAAAAAGCTCTGCATGTCCTCCATCAACAACACATCTGTAAAGCGTCCTAACCTTGCCGCCGTGGTCGTGGTAGGAGGAGGATTACTTTCACCTCTTACCCAGTTAGAGTCCCGTTGTGCTGTGACATCCCCCTTATAAGCTGTGTAAAGCATATTTTTTAGTTTGGTTTTGAACTGCTGCATCCTTTCTGACTTCCGGAAATTTGGTAACATTTCCACCACTTTCTGCTTATACCGGGGGTCTAGTAGCGTGGCCACCCAGTACAGGTCATTCTCCTTCATCCTTTTTATACGAGGGTCCCTCAACAGACATGACAGCATGAAAGACCCCATTTGCACAAGGTTGGATGCCGAGCTACTCATTTCTCGTTCCTCCTCCTCACTGATGTCATTGACGGTCTGTTCTTCCTCCCAGACACGTACAAGACCGCAGGTCCCGGATTGGTGACAACAATGAGCACCCTGGGATGCCTGCTGTGGTGGGTCTTCCTCCTCCTCAAAGCCACATTCCTCCTCTGACTCCTCTTCCTCATACTCCTCTTGCAGCGTTGCCGCAGGTCCGGCAAGCGATGATGACAAGGCTGTTTCTGGTGGTGATGGTGACCACAACTCTTCCTCTTCCTCTTCACACTCATCTACAGCCTGATCCAGCACTCTTTGCAGGGCACACTCCAGGAAGAAAACAAATGGGATGAGGTCGCTGATGGTGCCTTCGGTGCGAATGACTAGGTTTGTCACCTCCTCAAAAGGACGCATGAGCGTACAAGCATTGCGCATGAGCGTCCAGTAACGTGGCAAAAAACATTCCCAGCTCCACAGAGGTTGTCCTAGCACCCCTGTCATACAAATATTCGTTGATGGCTTTTTTCTTGTTGGAGCAGGCAGTCGAACATTAGGAGTGTTGAATTCCAACGTCTCGGGCTGTCGCAAATCAAGCGCCTCACTGGCATGTTGTTTCGGCGCTGAATGTCTGAAAAGTGCGCCATGGCCATGTAGGAACGCCTGAAATGGCCACACACCTTCCTGGCCTGCTTGAGGACGTTCTGTAAGCCTGAGTACATAGACACAAAGCGTTGTACGATGAGATTCAACACATGTGCCATGCACGGCACATGTGACAACTTCCCCAAATTCAATGCCACCAACAAATTGCTTCCATTGTCACACACCACTTTCCCGATCTCCAGTTGGTGCGGGGTCAGCCACTGATCCACCTGTGTGTTCAGGGCGGACAGGAGTGCAGGTCCAGTGTGGCTCTCTGCTTTCAGGCAAGTCAACCCCAAGACAGTGTGACACTGTCGTATCCGGGATGTGGAATAGCCCCTGGGGAGGTAGGGGGATTCAGTTGATGTTCAGCCAGACGCCGCAGCAGAAGAGGACTCAAACGAGGAGGTTATGGAAGAGGATGGAGTATGAGGAGTAGAGGAGGTGGCAGTAGGCCTGCCTGCAAGTCGTGGCGGTGTCACCAACTCCGCTGCAGAGCCACGCATTCCATGCTTGGCAGCCGTCAACAGGTTGACCCAATGCGCAGTGTAGGTGATATACCTGCCCTGACAGTGCTTTGCAGACCAGGTATCAGTGGTCCGATGGACCCTTGCCCCAACACTGTATTCCAGAGATGCCATGACTTCCTTTTCAATCACTGAGCAGAGGTTTGGGATTGCCTTATTAGAAAAAAAAATTTGTCTGGGTACCTTCCACTGTGGTGTCCCAATAGCGACAAATTTTTTGAAGGCCTCAGACTCCACCAGCTGGTATGGTAAAAGCTGGCGGGCTAAGAGTTCTGTCAAGCCAGCTGTCAGACGCCGGGCAAGGGGGTGACTGTGGGCAGATGAGATGGAACTGCTCAAGGTGAGAGGCGGAGTGGCGGGTGGTTGAGAGGGGGCAACGAGGACAGGAGTGGTTGACGTGGCTGAAGATGCTGGACCAGGAGGAGGATGGTGGCTTTGAGCTTGTGTGTTGCTTCTACTCGTCATCATGTGTTGATCCCATAGGCATTTGTGATGTGCGATCATGTGCCTTCGCAAAGCAGTTGTACCTAGGTGGTTGTTGGATTTACCACAACTCACTTTCTTTTGGCATAGGTTGCAAATGGCATTGCTGTTGTCAGAGGCAGACACACAAAAAAAATGCCACACTGCTGAGCTATGCAATGACGGCAACAGCATGCGTTGATTGGCGTGCTGTCTGGCTGACCCCGGGTGCCGATACATGCTATCTGACTGTGCCACTAGCTCCTTCCGACGACCTCCCCCTGCTTCCAACTCGTCTCCTCCTTCTCTCTGTCTCCCCTTCTGAACTTTCCCCCTCTTCTTCTTCTCTTCGAGCAGGCACCCACGTGGCATCCATGGACACATCGTCATCATCAACCACTTCACTTGTATCTGACACCTCAGCAAAGGAAGCAGCAGTGGGTACAACATCATCATCATCACACTGTGCGTCCATGTGTGTAATGCTGCCTGACTGAGACATATCCCTGTTATCTACATCCCCTGGCAATGATGGTTGCGCATCACTAATTTCATCCAACTGATGTGTAAATAATTCCTCTGAGGGATCAAGTGAAGCGGCTCTGGTGGCTGTGGTGGTAGTGGTGGCGGCGTTCGGGAGAGTGGTAACTTGAGAGCAGGCGACCAAAGCTCGGAGGAGGATGGTGCGTCAAGGTTCTTAGCGGAAGCTGTTGAAGATTGGGTGTCCTGTGTAAGCCAGTCAACTATTTTCTCAGAATTATTTGGGTTCAGGGTACGTGGCCTCTGAACACTGGGCATTATTCCAGGGCCAGTGGAAGTCATAGCACCACGAACACGACGGCCCCTGTGGCGTGGCCTGCCTCTGCCCGTCATTTTTTATTAGATAAGTATTACTATGAGTGCAAGGTACTGTGCCACCCTATATAAGTGGTGGGCGGTGGGCACTGTACAGTCTGTGTGGGCCTGACACACATGGGCTTGCAAATGTGATTAGATCACAGAAAAATTTTAAATATAATTTTATTTTTCTGCAAGGTATTTGGGTGAATGACACCCTGTAATGGTATGAGTGCAGGCCTAGACACTAGCCAGTGGGCACAATACAGAATGTGTGGGCCTGAGGCACACGGGCTTGCAAATGTGATTAGATCACCGAAAAAAAATTATAATTTTTTTTTTTTTCCTACAAGGTATTTGGGTGAATGACACCCTGTAACGGTTTGAGTGCAGGCCTAGACACTAGCCAGTGGGCACAAAACAGAATGTGTGGGCCTGACGCACACGGGCTTGCAAATGTGATTATATCACAGAAAAATTTTCAATCTAATTTTTTTTTCTGCAAGGTATTTCAGTGAATGACACCCTGTAACGGTATGAGTGCAGGCCTAGCCACTAGCCAGTGGGAACAATACAGAATGCGTGTGCCTGACACACACAGGCTTGCAAATGTGATTAGATCACAGAAAATGTTTAAATATAATTTTATTTTTCTGCAAGGTATTTGGGTGAATGACACCCTGTAATGGTATGAGTGCAGGCCTAGACACTAGCCAGTGGGCACAATACAGAATGTGTGGGCCTGAGGCACACGGGCTTGCAAATATGATTAGATCACCGAAAAAAAATTATAATTTTTTTTTTTTCCTACAAGGTATTTGGGTGAATGACACCCTGTAACGGTTTGAGTGCAGGCCTAGACACTAGCCAGTGGGCACAAAACAGAATGTGTGGGCCTGACGCACACGGGCTTGCAAATGTGATTATATCACAGAAAAATTTTCAATATAATTTTTTTTTCTGCAAGGTATTTCAGTGAATGACACCCTGTAACGGTATGAGTGCAGGCCTAGCCACTAGCCAGTGGGCACAATACAGTATGTGTGGGCTTGACACACACGGGCTTGCAAATGTGATTAGATCACAGAAAAATATTAAATATAATAATTTTTTTCTTCAAGGTATTTGAGTGAATGACACCCTGTAATGGTATGAGTGCAGGCCTAGCCACTAGCCAGTGGGCACAATACAGTATGTTGGCCTGACACACACGGGCTTTCAAATGTGATTAGATCACAGAAAAAATTTAAATATAATTTTTTTTTTGCAATGTATTTGGGTGAATGACACCCTGTAACGGTATGAGTGTAGGCCTAGCCACTAGCCAGTGGTCACAATACAGTATGTGTGGGCCTGACGCACACGGCTTTGCAAATGTGATTAGATCACAGAAGAATATTAAATATAATTTTTTTTCCTGCAAGGTATTTGAGTGAATGACACCCTGTAACGGTATGGGTGCAGGCCTAGCCACTAGCAGTATACAGTATGTGTGGGCCTGACACACACCGGCTTGCAAATGTGATTATATCACAGAAAAATATTAAATATAATTTTTTTTTATCTGCAAGGTATTTTCTGTCACACCCTGTATGAATGGTGCTGTCTATTACTGAGCCTGCAGCCTCTCACACACAGGCAGCCAGGCAACTGCAATATATAAATATATAAAACAAAAAAAAAAAGCCCACTGATGTACCAGCCCTGAAAAGGGCTTTTTGGGGTCCTGTCAGGACGCTGTCCATACAGCAGATGAGTCTGTGGACACAGAACAATGCCCTAGCTAACCCTTTCCCTATTGATTCAGCAGCAGCAGTACTCTCCCTAAAATGGATGCTGTCCAGGAGGTGGTAGGGTCTGGGAGGGAGGGTCTGCTGCTGATTGGCTGGAATGTGTCTGCTGACTGTGAGGTACAGGGTCAAAGTTTACTCAATGATGATGTATAGGGGGCGGACCGAATATTGCATATGTTCGCCCGCAGCGGCGAACGCGAACAAGCTATGTTCGCCGGGAACTATTCGCCGGAGAATAGTTCGGGACATCACTATATACTACTACAGAGGGATCTGGATAGATTGGAGGCTTGGGCAGATAAGTGGCAGATGAGGTTTAACACTGACAAATGTAAGGTTATGCACATGGGAAGGAATAATGCAAGTCACCCGTACATACTAAATAGTAAAACACTCGGTAACACTGACATGGAAAAGGATCTAGGAATTTTAATAAACAGCAAACCAAGCTGCAAAAACCAGTGTCAGGCAGCTGCTGCCAAGCCAATAAGATAATGGGTGGCATCTAAAGGGGCATAGATGCCCGTGATAAGAACATAGTCCTACCACTTTACAAATCGCTAGTCAGACCACACATGGAGTACTGTGTACAGTTCTGGGCCCCTGTAAACAAGGCAAACATAGCAGAGCTGGAGAGGGTCCAGAGGAGGGTAAGTGTTAAGGCTGGCCGCAGGCTAGCCTGGATTTGTGGGAGGGGCCAGTACCTGTCTTAAGCAGTCCGGCTCTCCCAGGCAGCACGTCTGCATTCGGACGTCTGCTACTTCCGGGTGTGACGTCATCAGCAAGCGTCCTGCACGAGTGGGTCCTCAGAGAAGCCGGGTGTACCTTTCCCTTCAGTCTGCAGCTGTTAAAGATCGTTGTCCAGGATAACTGGTTTGTTTGGGCAGTGTGGCAACGTGGGGGAGGGTAGGAGGGTGTGAAGAGAGGGGGAAGTGTGCCGGAGGATCGCTTCTCCTCACTACGTTCAGGCACATGCAATTCAAGTTTTGGCACCAGGGGGCAGCATTGTCACATGGTTGGAGCTCACTGCCTTTTCAACATAACCTGCATTTAAGTTTACACAGGGGCTGCGAGTCATCTGGGCTCAGCAGGTTAAAACTCTGGTAGCTGGGTCCTGGTGCCATTACTGGGTTGATTACTTACAAGGTTGCTGGTGGTGCACATGTTTGACACTCTTCACATACACTACATACATACCTTAGACACATAGTTTGCACATCAGCCAGTTTGACGAAAAAAAAAAAAAAAAAAAAAGTGGGTTGTTAAATAAAGAAGGAAAAAAAAAAAAAAAATAGGTGGTTTGTTTAATAAAAAAAAAAAAAAAAAAAAGGGGTGGGAACCTTTTTCCACCAAACTTCGTGCATACACCACTAGCATAGGTACATTCGCTAGTACAGCCACACTCTCGCACGACAGACAGAGACACCTCGCATCATCTCGTAGAATAGTGTCATACGTCATACGGTCTGTTTTCCACAAATCCTATACTTACATACATCACCTACCACGTCTGTAGGTTCGTTAGCCCGCAGTGTTCGTTTTTAATGAATCTGCCACGTCACAGATTCAGACAAACTCGGGCTCGTCTCATACGTCAGTGGAAACGACTATCATACTCCCTGTCAGCCTCGTCGGCTTCTCGTTAAAACGTTCCACGCTGCTGGGGGGGGGGTTTAGATTCTGTCACCTTGTCTGTCGGCTTATGGGCAGCAGGTCGTAGGGTTAACAGGTTGTTTTTGTTTTCTTTTTCCCCTCCTCTCTCCCTTTCTCTGTTGTTGTTGTGTGGTTGCAGTCGTCATGTCTCAGCCTGGTCCTTTCCAGTCCTCTCCTTTTTTCACATGGAGGGTGAGCCCGGTGGGGGTGGTACAGGGGAAATACTCCAATAAATTTCGTTTGATTTATGACTTGTCTGCTCCACATTCTTCTCACGTTCCTAGTCTCAACTCATTTGATTCCGTCTGAGGAATTTTCATTGAAGTACACTTCCGTGGACCAGGCTATCCAGGTCATTCTACAGACAGGCAGGGGTGCTTGGCTGTCCAAAGCAGATGTCTCTGATGCGTTCAAACTGCTGCCCATTAGCCCATCTCTCTGGCAGTGGCATGGCATCAAATGGAGAGATGCTTACTATTTCGCCACCAAGTTGACGTTTGGTTCCAAGAGCAGCCCCAGTCTGTTTGATAAGTTAGCGCAGGCTCTGGAATGGATTTTGTTGGAAGTACGGGCTTGCCAGAATGTCATTCACTACCTGGATGATTTTCTGTTGATAGAAGAACCCTCACGGGCGCCTGTTGACTTGCAGATTCTCTTGCAAGTTTTCAAGGAGTTAAACATTCCGGTTGCTGCCCACAAAACAGAAGGGCCTGCGCAGGTTGTCACATTCTTGGGGATCTCCCTGGATTCACGCGACATGTCGGCCAGTCTGCCACAAGACAAACTCGACAGGATCAAGTTAGGTGTCCGTTCCTTGCTCACGTCCCAGGTTTGCACCAAGAGAGAATTGCAGTCTCTGTTGGGTATGTTAAACTTCGCCATGAGGATCATTCCTCAGGGTAGATCATTTATTTCTAGATTGCTAGTCCTACTCCAACAGACCAGTGATTTGGACGCATCAGTGCATCTTAATGCCAACGCCCGAGCAGATCTGTTCATGTGGGACAGATTTCTCAGCGGGTGGAATGGCATTTCCATGTTCATTCCAAGGGCCACGTCTGATTCTCCACACGTATTTTCAGACGCAGCTGCCTCGATAGGTTTTGCGGCCATATTTGGCTCACATTGGTTCGCCGGCTCATGGCCCACGCATGTACTACAGATGCCGGGGTTTTCTCAGACGTCGGCATTGTTCGAGATCTATCCTATTGTAGCAGCTGCTATAGTTTGGGGGCATAGGTGGTCGGGTCACACGGTGGTTTTCCACACTGACAACATGGCGACTGCAGAGATCATTAACAAGGGTAGATCTAAATCGTTACTCATCATGTCTTTCATGCGTAGGTTGACCTGGATAGCCCTGGAACAGGGGTTTCATTTTCATGCCCTGTTTTTGGACGGGGTGAGCAATATTGCAGCTGATGCTTTATCTCGCTTTGATTTTTCACGCTTTTTCTTACAGAACCCAGAAGCAGACTCAGTGGGCACCCCGGTTCCGGACTGGCGGCTGCTGGTCTTGGACTAAACCCGCTGATGGTGGTCGCCAGTTCACTCATTACAAAGTCTTTGTCGATCAGTACATTGAGGTCATACCGCCGAGCGTGGGTGGTTTTCTTAGACTTCCAGTTGCTATATCCTAGGGGTGACACTGGTCAGGTCAAGTATATGGTGGCTTTCGTGTCTTATTGTCACTCGGTATTGGCTTTATCCTACAACACCATTAGGCTATATTTGGCTGGGGTGCAGCATTTTTTGGCACTTCAAGAGCCAGACAGACCCTCTATATTTTCTGCTCACCCGATCAAGGCCATCCTCAGAGGCATTCAGAAAAGCCAGGTCACGGTCAAGTCGGTCCGTCAACCGATTTCGGGGGACACGTTTCGTAGCCTGTCGGAAGTCCTCACACTGTCACCATTCGGAGTCCTTCCCAGC
Organism: Bufo gargarizans; assembly: GCF_014858855.1. Taxonomy (NCBI): domain Eukaryota; kingdom Metazoa; phylum Chordata; class Amphibia; order Anura; family Bufonidae; genus Bufo; species Bufo gargarizans. The sequence continues at coordinate 371,503,733 of NC_058082.1, read as the reverse complement.
CTGGTGATCAAGGCAGCTATGTACTTGGCGTTTTACGGGTTTTTAAGACCAGGTGAAGTGACACAGGCCAGACAAGGGGCGGTGGCTCTCCACAAGGGAGACTTAGTAAGGATGGGCAGTAATTTTCATTTGCAGTTGCCTCACAACAAAACAAGGCAGGTAGGTCCCGGCCATGTAGTTAAGTTCTTTCAGACCACAAACGCATGGTGTCCAGTGACAGTCTTGGACAACCTCTTGCTGGCCCTTAGTCTTCACAGCCCCACCGACCCATTACTTCCATTTCCGGTTGGTCCACTGACGTCCAGCCAGTTCATCAAACATATTCGCATCCTGTTGACCAGTGTAGGTTTGAATCCGGCTCAATTCTCGGGGCATTCTTTCCGCATCGGTGCGGCATCCGCAGCGTCCAAGCATGGAGTTCCTGCGCATATCATCAAACACTTGGGGCGCTGGCGCTCGGGGTGCTTTGTGCGGTATATCCCGGAGCCACAAGCAGAGCTGGTCCAAGCATTCAGTAAGTTGGCAGAGTAGCACGTCAGGCCAATCCTTCCCTCACTGGTGGGTTTTGCCCCCTTTTTCAGGCATACCGACCTAGTGAGGCCAAGGCACACCTCAGGCCAATCAGGTAGGGGGGTGGTGGTTGGGCATCTTCCACTCGTCAGGTCCTGACCACAAGTGTTAAGGCTGGCCGCAGGCTAGCCTGGATTTGTGGGAGGGGCCAGTACCTGTCTTAAGCAGTCCGGCTCTCCCAGGCAGCACGTCTGCATTCGGACGTCCCCTGCCCACCCATTCCCATTCTTCATTCAGTCATTTCAACCATCACATTCAGGGTATGCCCCCTTTTTCAGGCATACCGACCTAGTGAGGCCAAGGCACACCTCAGGCCAATCAGGTAGGGGGGTGGTGGTTGGGCATCTTCCACTCGTCAGGTCCTGACCACAACTAAAGTAATAACTGGAATGGGGCAACTACAGTACCCTGAAAGATTATCAAAATTAGGGTTATTCACTTTAGAAAAAAGACGACTGAGGGGAGATCTAATTATTATATATAAATATATCAGGGGTCAGTACAGAGATCTATCCCATCATCTATTTATTCCCAGGACTGTGACTGTGACAAGGGGACACCTCTGCGTCTGGAGGAAAGAAGGTTTGTACACAAACATAGAAGAGGATTCTTTATGTAAGAGCAGTGAGACTATGGAACTATCTGCCTGAGGAGGAGGTGATGGTGAGTACAATAAAGGAATTCAAGAGGGGCCTGGATGTATTTCTGGAGTGTAATAATATTACAGGCTATAGCTACTAGAGAGGGGTCGTTGATCCAGAGAGTTATTCTGATTGCCTGATTGGAGTCGGGAAGGAATTTTTTATTCCCCTAAAGTGGGGAAAATTGGCTTCTACCTCACAGGTTTTTTTTTTTTGCCTTCCTCTGGATCAACTTGCAAGATGACAGGCCAAACTGGAAGGACAAATGTCTTTTCTCTGCCTTATGTACTATGTTACTATGTTACCCTGCAATTAAAATTTGCACAATTTTATAGAAAGGAGGAGATGCTATTGGATTCATTCAGACCACATGGGGCTACGGTGTCCAGAATAACTATCCACCTAGTTTCTCTACGATGCAGGGCTTGTTTAATGTTCCAGATACCAATAGTTGTCACTAGGGATGAGCGAACCCGAACTGTATAGTTCAGGTTCGTACCGAATTTTGGGGTGTCCGTGACACGGACCCGAACCCGGACATTTTTGTAAAAGGCGCTTTTTGAAAGGCTGCAAAGCAGCCAATAAACAAGCATCATACTACTTGCCACAGAGGCCGTCACAGCCATGCCTACTATTGGCATGGCTGTGATTGGCCAGAGCACCATGTGACCCAGCCTCTATTTAAGCTGGAGTCACATAGCGCCGCCCGTCACTCTGCTCTGATTAGCGTAGGGAGAGGTTGCAGCTGCGACAGTAGGGCGAGATTAGGCTGATTAACTCCTCCAAAAGACTCCATCCATTGATCGATCTGCAGCTGTGGATGATTGAACTGCTGCTATTGAATTGCTCACTGTTTTTAGGCTGCCCAGAGCGTTTTTCAGTCACTTTTTTCTGGGGTGATCGGCGGCCATTTTGTGTCTTGTGTTGTGCATTTAACCAGCAATAGTCTTTTTTTTTTGGCCATATACTACATCAGGGGCAAGCTGCGCCTGTCACCAAGTGCATTTAACCCTCAATGGTGTGGTTGTTTTTTGGCTAAAGCCTACATCAGGGGGAAGCTGTCACACCAAGTGCATTTAACCAGCAATAGTCTGTTTATTTTTTGGCCATATACTACATCAGGGGCAAGCTGCGCCTGTCACCAAGTGCATTTAACCCTCAGTAGTGTGGTTGGTCAAGCTGTCACACCAAGTGCATTTAACCAGCAATAGTCTGTTTATTTTTTGGCCATATACTACATCAGGGGCAAGCTGCGCCTGTCACCAAGTGCATTTAACCCTCAGTAGTGTGGTTGGTCAAGCTGTCACACCAAGTGCATTTAACCATCAATTTTTTGGCCATATCCCAGTGTAATTCTGTCAGTAAACGTATACCTGTCACCCAGCGCCTAAATACTAGGCCTCAAGTTTATATCCAGCTAAATCTGTCGTTACTGCTGTACTGTTGTGGCTGGGAAAGTTATTTAGTGTCCGTCAAAGCACATTTTTTGTTCTTGGTTGAAATACAATTCCCAATTTAGCAATTTCCTAATTTATTGGTTTCTGCTGTATCAGAGCTATTTGAAATCTATCCCTAAAAGGGTATATCAGATTCAAGGTGCACATAGGGTCATTCTGAATAACTTCACACACACACTACTGTGCATATCCCAGTCTAATTCTGTCCGTAAAACGTATACCTGTCACCCAGCACCTAAATACTAGGCCTCAAATTTATATCCTGCTAAATATGTTGTTACTGCTGTACTGTTGTGGCTGGGCAAGTTACTTAGTGTCTGTCAAAGCACATTTTTTGTTCTGGGTTGAAATACAATTCCCAATTTAGCAATTTCCTAATTTAGTGGTTTCTGCTGTATCAGGCCTACTTTAAATTTATCCATAAAAGGGTATATCAGATTCAAGGTGCACATAGGGTCATTCTGAATAACTTCACACACACGCTACTGTGCATTTCCAAGTCTAATTCTGTCCGTAGAACGTATACCTGTCACCCAGCGCCTAAATACTAGGCCTCAAATTTATATCCTGCTAAATCTGTCGTTACTGCTGTACTGTTGTGGCTGGGCAAGTTATTTAGTGTCCGTCAAAGCACATTTTTTGTTCTGGGTTGAAATACAATTCCCAATTTAGCAATTTCCTAATTTAGTGGTTTCTGCTGTATCAGGCCTACTTTAAATTTATCCCTAAAAGGGTATATCAGATTCAAGGTGCACATAGGGTCATTCTGAATAACTTCACACACACGCTACTGTGCATATCCCAGTCTAATTCTGTCCGTAAAACGTATACCTGTCACCCAGCGCCTAAATACTAGGCCTCAAATTCATAGTCAGCTAAATCGGTGGTTACTGCTGTGCCTGTATTAGTGTAATACAGTACCTAAATAGATAGCCAGATAGTGTTAGGTGTCTGTAAAAAAAGGCCTGAATTTGAATTCAATACATTGGGCCAAATAATATTTTTGTTGTTGTGGTGAACGATAACAATGAGGAAAACATCTAGTAAGGGACGCGGACATGGACATGGTCGTGGTGGTGTTAGTGGACCCTCTGGTGCTGGGAGAGGACGTGGCCGTTCTGCCACATCCACACGTCCTAGTGTACCAACTACCTCAGGTCCCAGTAGCCGCCAGAATTTACAGCGATATATGGTGGGGCCCAAGGCCGTTCTAAGGATGGTAAGGCCTGAGCAGGTACAGGCATTAGTCAATTGGGTGGCCGACAGTGGATCCAGCACGTTCACATTATCTCCCACCCAGTCTTCTGCAGAAAGCGCACAGATGGCGCCTGAAAACCAACCCCATCAGTCTGTCACATCAACCCCATGCATATCAGGGAAACTGTATGAGCCTCAAGTTATGCAGCACTCTCTTATGCTGTTTGAAGACTCTGCTGGCAGGGTTTCCCAAGGGCATCCACCTAGCCCTTCCCCAGCGGTGGAAGACATAGAATGCACTGATGCACAACCTCTTATGTTTCCTGATGATGAGGACATGGGAATACCACCTCAGCAAGTCTCTGATGATGACGAAACACAGGTGCCAACTGCTGCGTCTTTCTGCAGTGTGCAGACTGAACAGGAGGTCAGGGATCAAGACTGGGTGGAAGACGATGCAGGGGACGATGAGGTCCTAGACCCCACATGGAATGAAGGTCGTGCCACTGACTTTCACAGTTTGGAGGAAGAGGCAGTGGTGAGACCGAGCCAACAGCGTAGCAAAAGAGGGAGCAGTGGGCAAAAGCAGAACACCTGCCGCCAAGAGACTCCGCCTGCTACTGACTGCCGCCATCTGGGACCGAGCACCCCAAAGGCAGCTTCAAGGAGTTCCCTGGCATGGCACTTCTTCAAACAATGTGCTGATGACAAGACCCGAGTGGTTTGCACGCTGTGCCATCAGAGCCTGAAGCGAGGCATTAACTTTCTGAACCTTAGCACAACCTGCATGACATGGCACCTGCATGCAAAGCATGAACTGCAGTGGAGTAAACACCTTAAAAACAAGGAAGTCACTCAGGCTCCCCCTGCTACCTCTTCTGCTGCTGCCGCCTCGGCCTCTGCTGCTGCTGCCGCCTCGGCCTCTTCCTCCGCCTCTGGAGGAACGTTGGCACCTGCCGCCCAGCAAACAGGGGATGTACCACCACCACCACCTCCGTCACCAAGCATCTCAACCATGTCACACGGCAGCGTTCAGCTCTCCATCTCACAAACATTTGAGAGAAAGCGTAAATTCCCACCTAGCCACCCTCGATCCCTGGCCCTGAATGCCAGCATTTCTAAACTACTGGCCTATTAAATGCTGTAATTTAGGCTGGTGGACACAGACAGCTTCAAACAGCTCATGTCGCTTGCTGTCCCACAGTATGTTGTTCCCAGCCGCCACTACTTCTCCAAGAGAGCCGTGCCTTCCCTGCACAACCAAGTATCCGATAAAATCAAGTGTGCACTGCGCAACGCCATCTGTAGCAAGGTCCACCTAACCACAGATACGTGGACCAGTAAGCACGGCCAGGGACGCTATATCTCCCTAACTGCACACTGGGTAAATGTAGTGGCAGCTGGGCCCCAGGCGGAGAGCTGTTTGGCGCACGTCCTTCCGCCGCCAAGGATCGCAGGACAACATTCTTTGCCTCCTGTTGCCACCTCCTCCTTCTCGGCTTCCTCCTCCTCTTCTTCCACCTGCTCATCCAGTCAGCCACACACCTTCACCACCAACTTCAGCACAGCCCGGGATAAACGTCAGCAGGCCATTCTGAAACTCATATGTTTGGGGGACAGGCCCCACACCGCACAGGAGTTGTGGCGTGGTATAGAACAACAGACCGACGAGTGGTTGCTGCCGGTGAGCCTCAAGCCCGGCCTGGTGGTGTGCAATAATGGGCGAAATCTCGTTGCAGCTCTGGGACTAGCCGGTTTGACGCAAATCCCTTGCCTGGCGCATGTGCTGAATTTGGTGGTGCAGAAGTTCATTCACAACTACCCTGACATGTCAGAGCTGCTGCATAAAGTGCAGGCCGTCTGTTTGCGCATCCGGCGTTCACATCCTGCCGCTGCTCGCCTGTCTGCGCTACAGCGTAACTTCGGCCTTCCCGCTCACCGCCTCATATGCGACGTGCCCACCAGGTGGAACTCCACCTTGCACATGCTGGACAGACTGTGCGAGCAGCAGCAGGCCATAGTGGAGTTTCAGCTGCAGCACGCACGGGTCAGTCGCACTGCGGAACAGCACCACTTCACCACCAATGACTGGGCCTCCATGCGAGACCTGTGTGCCCTGTTGCGCTGTTTCGAGTACTCCACCAACATGGCCAGTGGCGATGATGCTGTTATCAGCGTTACAATACCACTTCTATGTCTCCTTGAGAAAACACTTAGGGCGATGATGGAAGAGGAGGTGGCCCAGGAGGAGGAGGAGGAAGAGGGGTCATTTTTAGCACTTTCAGGCCAGTCTCTTCGAAGTGACTCAGAGGGAGGTTTTTTGCAACAGCAGAGGCCAGGTACAAGTGTGGCCAGCCAGGGACCACTACTGGAGGACGAGGATGAGGAGGAGGTGGAGGAGGATGAGCGTGAAGCATGGTCACAGCGGGGTGGCACCCAACGCAGCTCGGGCCCATCACTGGTGCGTGGCTGGGGGGAAAGGCAGGACGATGACGATACGCCTCCCACAGAGGACAGCTTGTCCTTACCCCTGGGCAGCCTGGCACACATGAGCGACTACATGCTGCAGTGCCTGCGCAACGACAGCAGAGTTGCCCACATTTTAACCTGTGCGGACTACTGGGTTGCCACCCTGCTGGATCCACGGTACAAAGACAATGTGCCCACCTTACTTCCTGCACTGGAGCGTGATAGAAAGATGCGCGAGTACAAGCGCACGTTGGTAGACGTGCTACTGAGAGCATTCCCAAATGTCACAGGGGAACAAGTGGAAGCCCAAGGCCAAGGCAGAGGAGGAGCAAGAGGTCGCCAAGGCAGCTGTGTCACGGCCAGCTCCTCTGAGGGCAGGTTTAGCATGGCAGAGATGTGGAAAACTTTTGTCAACACGCCACAGCTAACTGCACCACCACCTGATACGCAACGTGTTAGCAGGAGGCAACATTTCACTAACATGGTGGAACAGTACGTGTGCACACCCCTCCACGTACTGACTGATGGTTCGGCCCCATTCAACTTCTGGGTCTCTAAATTGTCCACGTGGCCAGAGCTAGCCTTTTATGCCTTGGAGGTGCTGGCCTGCCCGGCGGCCAGCGTTTTGTCTGAACGTGTATTCAGCACGGCAGGGGGTGTCATTACAGACAAACGCAGCCGCCTGTCTACAGCCAATGTGGACAAGCTGACGTTCATAAAAATGAACCAGGCATGGATCCCACAGGAGGGTGCTGGGCCTAAATATATGCCAATGGACTGTTGCAGTGGTGGCTGACGTGAAGCCTGATTCTCTGCTATGACATGCAGACTAATTCTCTGCTGACATGAAGACAGATTCTCTGTTACGGGACCTCTCTCCTCTGCCTGTGTGCTGGGCATAAATATATGACAATGGACTGTTGCAGTGCTGGCTGACGTGAAGCCTGATTCTCTGCTATGACATGCAGACTGATTCTCTGCTGACATGAAGCCAGATACTCTGTTACGGGACCTCTCTCCTCTGTCTGGGTGCTGGGCCTAAATATATGACAATGGACTGTTGCAGTGGTGGCTGATGTGAAGCCTGATTCTCTGCCATGACATGAAGACTGATTGTCTGGTGACATGAAGCCAGATTCTGTGTTATGGGACCTCTCTCCTCTGCCTGGGTGCCGGGGCCTAAATTTATGACAATGGACTGTTACAGTGGTGGGTGACGTGAAGCCTGATTCTCTGCTATGATATGAAGACTGATTCTCTGCTGACATGAAGACAGATTCTCTGTTACGGGAGCTCTCTCCTCTGCCTGGGTGCTGGGCCTAAATATCTGACAATGGACTGTTGCAGTGGTGGGTGACGTGAAGCCTGATTCTCTGCTATGACATGAAGACTGATTCTCTGCTGACATGAAGCCAGATTGTCTGTTACGGGACCTCTCTCCTCTGCCTGGGTGCCGGGGCCTAAATTTATGATAATGGACTGTTACAGTGGTGGGTGACGTGAAGCCTGATTCTCTGCTATGATATGAAGACTGATTATCTGCTGACATGAAGCCAGATTCTGTGTTATGGGACCTCTCTCCTCTGCCTGGGTGCCGGGGCCTAAATTTATGATAATGGACTGTTACAGTGGTGGGTGACGTGAAGCCTGATTCTCTGCTATGATATGAAGACTGATTATCTGCTGACATGAAGCCTGATTCTGTGTTATGGAACCTCTCTCCTCTGCCTGGGTGCCGGGGCCTAAATTTATGATAATGGACTGTTACAGTGGTGGGTGACGTGAAGCCTGATTCTCTGCTATGATATGAAGACTGATTCTCTGCTGACATGAAGCCAGATTCTCTGTTACGGGACCTCTCTCCTCTGCCTGGGTGCTGGGCCTAAATATATGACAATGGACTGTTGCAGTGGTGGCTGACGTGAAGCCTGATTCTCTGCTATGACATAAAGACTGATTTTCTGGTGACATGAAGCCAGATTCTGTGTTATGGGACCTCTCTCCTCTGCCTGGGTGCCGGGGCCTAAATTTATGACAATGGACTGTTACAGTGGTGGGTGACGTGAAGCCTGATTCTCTGCTATGATATGAAGACTGATTCTCTTCTGACATGAAGCCAGATTCTGTGTTATGGGACCTCTCTCCTCTGACTGGGTGCCGGGGCCTAAATTTATGATAATGAACTGTTACAGTGGTGGGTGACGTGAAGCCTGATTCTATGCTATGACATGAAGACTGATTCTCTGCTGACATGAAGCCAGATTCTGTGTTATGGGACCTCTCTCCTCTGCCTGGGTGCTGGGCCTAAATATCTGACAATGGACTTTTGCAGTGGTGGCTGACGTGAAGCCTGATTCTCTGCTATGACACGCAGACTGATTCTCTGCTGACATGAAGCCAGATTCTGTGTTATGGGACCTCTCTCCTCTGCCTGGGTGCTGGGCTTAAATATCTGACAATGGACTGTTGCAGTGGTGGCTGACGTAAAGCCTGATTCTCTGCTATGACATGCAGACTGATTCTCTGCTGACATGAAGCCAGATTCTGTGTTATGGGACCTCTCTCCTCTGCCTGGGTGCCAGGGCCTAAATTTATGACAATGGACTGTTACAGTGGTGGCTGACGTGAAGCCTGATTCTCTGCTATGACATGCAGACTGATTCTCTGCTGACATGAAGACAGATTCTCTGTTACGGGACCTCTCTCCTCTGCCTGGGTGCCGGGGCCTAAATATCTGAGAATGGACTGTTCCAGTGGTGGGTGACGTGAAGCCAGATTCTCTGCTATGGGACCTCTCTCCAATTGATATTGGTTAATTTTTATTTATTTTATTTTTATTCATTTCCCTATCCACATTTGTTTGCAGGGGATTTACCTACATGGTGCTGCCTTTTGCAGCCCTCTAGCCCTATCCTGGGCTGTTTTACAGCCTTTTTAGTGCCGAAAAGTTTGGGTCCCCATTGACTTCAATGGGGTTCGGGTTCGGGACGAAGTTCGGATCGGGTTCGGATCCCGAACCCGAACATTTTCGGGAAGTTCAGCCGAACTTCTCGAACCCGAACATCCAGGTGTCCGCTCAACTCTAGTTGTCACTACAGACTTTGGTTGGAGAACATCCCAAAGGGACAACTAAAACAAATTAGATGCAATTGTTCGGAGGTAGCAATATATAGAGAGCAGAGTCGTATTATACAGTATTGATTTAAAGAGAAAGGGTATGATGAGCAACAATTGATTAAATGTAGCCAAGAAGTAGAGGAAGTGAAAACAGAAAAGACAGAGAAAATGTCGCAAAAAATAAGGATTTTCAATTTTCCTTCTTGACACAGTATTCTGCGCAAGCAGGATTAATAAAAAAAATCTGGTAAAAATGAACTGGGCTATGTTAAAGTATGATCCAGTTATATGTAAATTAATTTCGGTCAGCCCAGATATGATTTTTAGAAAAGTCCCGAACCTACAGAACCACTTAGTGCACAGTGCGGCAGCACTAAAAGAACGAAAAAAATAGCCAAAATAGGGTCCTCTGGTGTAGGTTTTATTTGCCCTTTAGGTAAGGTAAGACAGGCAACTACCGTACACGCTAACAAAAAAGATAGAAATCTAAAGATTGTGGCTGACATTACGTGTGAGTCCTCGGGTGTAGTCTACATGCTGGAGTGCCCATGTGGCCTCCAGTACGTCGGCAGCACCATGGGGAAATTAAAAATCTGAATATAAGAACATATCAGAAATATTAAAAAGGGAATAGAAACCCATGGAGTTCTGTTACATTTTAAAACTGCTTATAATAAAAATCCGAAGGGTCTGACTTACATTGGAGTAGAACGAGTGCAGGCTAACTGGCGAGGTGGTGATACTATAAAAAAGATTGATCGAACTGAAGTAAAATGGATCTATGAGATGGGTACATTACAACCGCATGGTCTGAACATAGAGTTGGACCTGAAACCCTGTCTCATAGATTAGAACACACCCAGCCATCTACACCAACTCAACATTGGGAACACATAGAGCACTTTTGATAGAGTATCATTTGTTTTATCTGCTTTTGAAGAATTTTAACGTTCATCCTCCGGTCCCTGTTATCTTGAGAATTAGAGAAAAACTAAGGTACATCAGAATGTATCAAAGGAAACTGAGTAGGAGTTTTTAGCAAAGTATTGAGAATAGTGGGTGGAGTGAACTTGGGAATTAAAAAATTGTGGGAATGCTTGGAAGCCACGCCCCTGATGAAGCCATTTGGAGCGAAACCCGGGTCGGGCAGGACCATTGATTTGTGTTGATTTTATTGTTGCGCATTTTATCCTATTTAAATGTGAGTATAATAAACCATATGTATGCATTTTAAAATACGGATTTTCACTATGGGAGTATATTGAATCATCTGTAGGAGGACAACGAGAACAACCTACTGGTTGGCTTTCTTTTGAGGCGTATATTCTACTTATACACTTGTGAGTATAACATCGAGAGGAGGAACAGCTGGTTGTTGCAGTGCTTCACTATGTGCGTGTCTTTTCTAAAATCTCACAGGATGTTAATTGAAAGAAACGCCTAAGGGTCCATTCACACGTCTGCAATTTCGTTCCACATATTGTGGAACGGAATTGCGGACCCATTCATTTCTATGGGGCAGCACGATATCCGCAATTCCATTCCCGAAAAAAATAGAACATTTCATTGTTTTGCAGTTACAACCAGTACACTCTGGGATTTGAATATGTAAAATAGATGATGGCTCATGCAGGCTGTTTTTGCAAGGAGAACCAGGAAGTGAAGGTGCTGACATCTTGAGAGGATTGTGTGTGAAGGAGGCCATCCGGTTACATCCTGGCTGCAGGGAGTCTGAAAGTGATCCTGCTTGTTGGAGAAAGGATTGCTTCCAGGAAGGCTGCTGTGAGCCGTGTAGTGAAGCGTCATCTACCTCGGCAAGGCCGCATTTGTGTAAAGGGATTTGTGGCCATCCCGTTCAAAGCCACCCTCTGATACAGAAGGGACTCAGGTCAGTGAACATGTTTATGCTTTATGTTGCATCAGTGACTCCAGTACCAGAAAACAAGTTTAGGCCTGCAAGTAGTTAGATAGATAGGGTTCTATTTTTGCTAGACTGCACCAAATTGTTCTGCGGCACGGTAACGACTTGCAGGCTCTGCTGTGTCCGCCACTGGCTAGGTTTGTCCAGTTTTGCGGCACAGCACGACTTGTAGGCTCTGCTGTGTGCGCCTCCGGTCTAGGCCTGTCCAGCAGAGAGGGACACTGACTGGGCGAGGGAGTCTGGAATATGAGATATTACTACTGTTAAAGTAAAGTTTCTGTTCTTGCATAAAAAGCTGGTGTCGGTGTCGCTTTTCTCGTCTGTGACTTCGCTGTATCCTGTGGAGCCCACCAGGTTACACGGCTTACACTTCTGCGCTCACGTTCCACTGCCATGGTTACTGGGTGTTAGCCCAAAGGTCCGTGCTGGCGCTGCTGCCTATCCGCAGGCACGGGCGCTGGGCTCCCTCTTTTTCCTCCTGATGCCATGCGGACCAACGCGGGCAGCAGTTAGCTTAACTATGCTATCTGTGTTCCATGCCAGAGTTTCCTTCCGGCTGGAGACTTACACTAGTGTTTGAGCTTGCGTTGGTGTGCCTCTCTTCACCTATGAGGCAACAAATACACACCCTGTATTGCAGGTGGATGGCAGCAAGTATTTAAAGCACTTCCTATTATAGGAAGATGCCTGAGCAAAATCATGATTTTAGCTTGTCTATACCCGAGTGCTAAGGTGTCTCTCTTGTCTGGTTCACTGTGTACTGGACCCTGCTTATTGAACTCCTGGACTTTGTCTGTTTGTCGCCTGCCTTTGATCTCGGATCTCATTTATGGACTTTGTTTACCGCCTGCCTCTGACCTCAGATTTCACTTACTGACTCTGATTGATTGCCGCCTGTCCAGACCCAGAACCTCCTGGCCACGCAAGTCCCCTTGGTGCTTGCGCAGAGTACTCTGTCCCCCTGGTCAGATGCCACTGACTCAGGGACTGCTCTGGAGTAACCCCTGGCAACTACCCTAATGACCCAAGCCTATCCTCACCATCAGAGGATCTAGTGAAGACCAGATAGTGGCTTAGTTATGTCCCTCCAGAGTATACCCAGTCTGTGGCACAGTGGGTCCACACCCACTTGCATAACACTGGGGGGAGTGGGGGCACAGGAGCAGTCCCAGCTCCATCCGCAGCAACTTAAGTTTAGAGTCACTGATGAGCAGTTTTCTTCACCCGACCACTGAAAAAACTACTCACCAGCAGCAGCTCGACAGAGCAGAAAATGAACCAGCAGGATGTGGCATACTTGGAGTGCACCCTGCCACCCCACATCGAAGATTCCCCAGACTACTGGGCAGCCAATCTTGATTTGTGGCCACAACTGGCCGAGTTTGTCCTGGAAAAAGCTTTTCTGCCCGGCCAGCAGTGTGGCATCAGATCAGGTGTTTAGTGTGGCGGGAGTCATACTTAACCGAAGGAGAGCTCGCCTGTCCACCCAAAATGTGGAGAAACTGACCTTTGTGATGATGAATAGTAATGAGCTGCAGGGCAATATTCGAATTCGCAATATTTCACGAATATTTGGGCGAATATTCATCATAAAGTCGGGAATTTCGAGAACTTGACATAATTTCCTTGATTGCGAAATCGGCAATGTAATATGCGCGTATTGCGCACGCAATACAGGTGTGGGTCACTTCTGCTTCATTTTTCAAGCTGCTCAAAAAACTGATCCTGTCTGTTGGGCATCCGCCTTCACTTGGTCAGCATTTGGTCAGTATTCCTTCAGTATTGCTAATGCCCAAAAAAATGGAGTGGATCCAAAAGCAGAGTTGACACGTGAATGGAATATTTGCATGTCTTTTGTGTTTTGTACCCACTTCTGCTTTTGGCTACCAAATCACAAGCCAATTCTAATTTTTCCCGGGACCTTACACAACCACAAAAAGAGGCCCCTTTCCTTATTCCAGAAAGTCATTTCATACATGTCAATGTATTAACTCTACACACCAGAAGAGGCAATCAGAAGCTATAAAGAGTCCTCACACGTGCACTTATGGTGAAAATAGGCAGATACAAGAGTCACACTCAGGAGTCTCAAAAGCCCTACAAAAACTCAGCTTTAGCCCAATCTGATCTAGACAAATACATCATGAAAAAATCTCAACCACCAACTTCGGTGCACTCAGCCACATTAAAAGGCAATTCGTCTAATTTAGAAAATGATCATCTTGGAAGAGATAGCGATGATGAAGATCAAGCAGAGTCTCAACTAGACCTACCTATCTCCAGGTCCTTCATCTCTCAAGCTCTGTCAAAGGCCTTAAACCCAGTGATGGAAGAACTTAATGTAATCAAAAGTGAAATGAGACAGGTTGGCCACAGAGTAGAAGCCTTAGAAGCCACACAGTCTACATTAACAAACTATACAAAACAAAACTCAGAAGCTCTAGCTGCCTACAAACTACATATAGACCAGTTATATGACTATATTGAAGATCAAGACAACAGAGGTAGAGGGAATAATATCCGTTTAAGAGGAATTCCAGAATCAGTAGCGACAGACGCAATACCAAAAGCTGTTTCCGAAATCTGCCTATCTCTGTTAGGCGAAGACTACTCTGACCCTATAATTATCGAAAGAGCACATAGGGCTTTGAGACCTAAACCAAAATTGAATGAACCACCTAGGGACGTCATATGTAAACTCCTTAATTTAGCTCAAAAAGAACAAGTTATGAAGAAATCAAGAGAAGGTACACAAGTTTAATATGAAGGCTCAACAATTCTACTGTTCCAAGATCTTCCAAGATTAAGAGACGCGCTCTCAAACCCCTGACGGACTATTTGAGACATAAATGCATCCCTTATCGCTGGCTGTTCCCATTTGGTCTGATAATAACTTGGCGTGATAAAAAGTTCATCATTCGAACCCCGAGGGATCTACCTGAGATACTTTCCGCCATGAGTATTGAAGATGTGGACATTTCCGATTGGACCACCATAAATGATGTCATTATTCCAGAGGAAATTCCCCCTGCTACTCCGTGGGAGATGGTACCTATGGGCAAGGCTCTGAAGAACAAGAAGAAACATGGGAAAATGAACCCACGCCATATCATAATGGAAGAGGACTGACAGATATGTCCAGTTGTGTCTTTAAAAACCTGCAAATAATCAGGCATTCTAACAACATAATCTAGACCTCATATGGTCTTGTTTATGTGTATAGGTTCCCATGGGTTTTCCCTCATATGTCTGGCTCATTAATCAGCCCACAGTTTGATCCCTATCTGGGGAGGTGCTATGAGCTTGTAGTGGGATCCCTGGGTCACATTTTATACGTGAATACTCCTTCACCTATGTTTACTTCTTATTATGTTTTTATGACTTAGTTTAAAATCATTAACAAATTTGCCTCTTCATCGTTTGCTACAACTACTATGCAGCTCTCTAAAATCATAGTGAACTGCTTTCTTCTGATAATTCTCAGAAGGTCAAAATTTCCAAAGTCCCGTTTAGGACTAACGGTTCCTCTTGCAGTTTTAGCAAACAGGAGGACCTACTGTCTTTATGTTTTTGACCGTACGCCCCCTGAAGAAGCAAGGTGAAACGCGCGTCGGGCAAGGAGCCATCATTCTATCCTCTGTGGTCAGTATAGGTTTTCCACCGTCTATTGTATTTTGTATTGCAGGCTGCAGGCGGATCAGTGTTGGATCACTGAGTTGTGATCACTGGGCTGACCTTTCTGCAACATTATTGCGATTTTATGTTCTCATTTTGTGATGTGTGGTTGCGTAATAGAGACGTTGTGCTCTCTGTGTAATTATTTATTGGCATACAACCATTTGTTACATCAGTTTATATAACACTTTGTCCCTTTTTACCCTATGTACCATCTTACCTATCTGACATATCAGTTTAGGGATTGCTTGGTGGCTCCAGTGCACTCGTCACTTTATCCTCCTGCATCCTTTTACCATTTGATTGAAACTGCTGTATATGTAATATTTGTCATTGTATCTTTCCATTTAATAAAGATTTATCAACTATATATGTGTGTGACTTTCTAGGACTTCTATTTACGTACACACATATTCTCCTACACGTTAGCCTAATATCTTTGGTTGTGTATACCACGTTAGTCAATGTAAGAAAAACTATTGCATAAAAGTTCCCTGGCGGATGTGTGGCGCTCTCTTAACCCCACTTCAGCGGATTTCACCCATTTCTCTGCGCCACACAACTCTTATCATAGAATAGATTACATATTCATATCATCAGATAAATTACAACTATGCACAGAGGCCCATATAGGCTCAATATTACATTCTGGCCATGCCCCAATTTTTATGTCTCATAAACACTTTTAGATAGTTCAGATGTAAAAGTAAAGATCAAAAATAAGCTAGAGGAACATTTCAAACAAAGAATATCAGCTATTAGATGCCCAGACAACACTTTAACAAAAGATGATGAACCCATAGCAGATGCCTTTAGGAAGTTCTATTTTGATCTATATAACATAAATGAGTCTGACTCTGAAAACAGCAGATAAACCAGATAAACTAGCCCGGACGAGAGAATTCTTACTGAAGATTAAATTATCCTCCATCACCGAAGAACAAGCAGACAAATTTACCCTACCTATTACCTAAACAGAAATTAACGCAACTTTATCCCAATTAGCCAAAGGAAAATCCCCTGGCCCAGACGGTCTCCCCGTCCTTTACTACATAGCCTTTAGAGACACTTTAACTCCATTTATGCTTAAAACTTATAACGCGGCTATGTCTGGTAGTCCGTTCTCACCACAAACTCTAAATGCTCACATAACTCTAATACACAAACCTCAGAAAGACCCTATATTGTGCGCAAGTTACAGACCTATCTCTCAGTTGAATCTGGATGTCAAAATATTCGTATTCTTTCAGCAAGAATAAAACCGTTATTAAATGACCTAATACACTCAGACCAGTCAGGCTTTATACCCGGGAGAGAAGGGAAGGACAACACTTACAAGATAATAATGTCACGACTGTAAGTGAGCAACAAGAGCCTACACAGTGAAAAGCAACTGACCGGACCCAAACTAGGGAGGATAAAGGGTGACCCCTGTCAGACCCTAAAAGCTCTCCCTAAGCTGCTCAGCCTATGCGAACACCCCAATGGTGGATGATCGCATATCCTCGTACCTCGACTATATAACACCTGAACACCCTACAATAGTGAGGGGACATGACCACCGGCTCCCTACACTAGACACAGAGGGAGTTAGGGTCACCTGGGATCCAGCAAACAGAAAATCACAAATGAATGTACACTTAACTGGAGGCGCTGCAGCCGCAGTGAAAACAGATCCAAAGTCAGCAGACAATATCCGAAGTACTTGCTTCAGCAGAACACAGATCCAGTGAAAAGATATCCCACAGGTGAAGATACTCAAGCGAGAGATACAGCTCAAATGAAAAGTATAATCCGCACCTCTACAAAGGAGGAGGGGTGATTTAAAGGCAACAAAATCAAACACAGGAGGGACAGCTGGGAGGAAGGAAACAAAAAGTAAAGACCTCATCACAGGGGTGGAGAAACAGGGCAGAGGAAACTCCTCCAAGCTCTAGTAGTGACATCATCACAGGGGTGGAGAAACAGAGCTGTGAGAACGTCTCAAAGCTCTGGTAGTGACAAATAAACTCGATCGCTTTGGTGAAAAAAATAAATGATTCCATGGTTCTACTAGGTACAGACGCCGAAAAGGCATTTGATAGAGTGGCCTGGACCTTTATCAAAAACACCATGCCCGTGATGGTCTTCCCATCTTCTTTCATCAAAGCAATCTTCACTATGTTTGAAAAACCGAGCACTTTTATCAAAGTAAATGATATTCTTTCCCCAGAGGTTAATATTAACAACGAAACCAGACAGGGCTGCTCTCTATCCCCAATTCTCTTCATATTGACAGTTGAACCCCTATTACAAGTGATAAGACAATCTCATGAAATCAAAAGCTTAACTTGCAATGGAACAGAATTCAAGCAAGCTGCTTACGTAGATGATCTTCTTTTAATGATCACTAATCCCATAAGAGCTTTCCCAGCGATTGTTAATATATTTCAAGATTTTGGCTATATCTCTAACTTCAAAATTAACATTTCAAAATCGGAAGCACTAGGCGTAAACATCCCAGCTAAAGAGATCCAAATATTAAAATCCATCTCTTTTGAATGGACCGCCTCAGCTATAAAATTTTTAGGGATTAACATCTCAGTGGTCTATAATAAACTACATGAGCTTAATTACCCTCCATTACTAAGAGCCATCCCAGAGACCCTTAGCTCATGGTCACCTACCTTCATATCCTGGTTATGACGCAGGAATATATTTAACTCAATAATAGTCCCGAAAGTCACATATCTTATGCAAGCCCTTCCACTAAAACCTCCACATAGCTTTTTTACCTCCTTTCAAAAGATCTGTTCATCTTATGTATGGGGTTTGACAAAACCTAGACTCGCTCACAAAATCCTACTACTTCCTGCAGATAGAGGTGGAATTGGACTCCCTTCTTTAGAACGGTTCTACAAAGCGGTGCACCTTTTCCGTATAGTGGACTGGATCCGAAAACCGGCTCATAAACATTGGATAGCTTTGGAAGAGAGTCTAATGGAACTCCCTCTGAGGAAGCTGATTTTTTCAGACCAATCAACACCCATCCCTATTCCTAGAGATAATAACCTTCCCACAGCTACCTACGGTATCTGTAAACTCCCGGAAATAAGAGACCTTTTCTCGAAATATCCTTTTCCATTGTTAACTATCGGAGACTGTCTTAGAACGTACGAAGAAGGTTTTTGGTCTCTACCACATCAACTTCGAAATTCACAATTGCCACCTACAGAGTTATTAGATTCTGATGGAGCTATCCTAGACTTAAATACTATTAGGGACAAATTTAAACTCCCAGTACTTAATAACCTCCAATATATATACTTACGTACCTCACTAAAACATTTACACTCAAATGAAAATTGGTCTAACAAAAATACATGGTTTGGAGATATCCTTATACAAACTAAACAACCTTCAAAACTGGTGTCTGTTGTTTGCAAGAACTTACTTACTTTAGAATCCCCCCCCCCCCTCGTTATATTTACTGAGAGAATGGGAAAGAGATCTTAAGACTAAGTTCACCAAATCAGACATGAATACCATACTAATCTCTCCAAAAACAACCTCTAGGTGTATAACTATAAAAGAAAACACAAAGTAATAGCTAGATGGTATCTAACCCCTGTCAGACTAAGTAGAATGTACGGTTCCACTTCTGATCTCTGTTGGAGATGCCACACTGATAGAGTCACATACCTATATATTTGGTGGTCGTGCTCCAGAATAAGTGGCTTCTGGACAGAAATAATAGATACTCTTAATACTATTCTTAATTATAAGCAACGTAGACTATCTCTCTGCCCCAAAATAGCTCTCTTAAATTTACTCCCAGCCTCTATTCCCCACCTACAGAAACGTTTAATTAGACAACTAATATCTGTGGCTAGGATCCTGATCGCCTCAAATTGGAAATCCAGTGTGTCCCCCAAAGTGACAGACTGGATTGACAGAGTGGAGTCTCTTTCTAGGTTAGAGGAAGTATCCCACTCGGAACTGAGATCTCATGATAAATATGTTTCCATCTGGTCTAGCTGGAGACTCTGGAGAAATAGGTTGGGAATAGGCACAAAGGATGTTTAATTGTTCAGTTTCTTACAATCTTACACTTTTATACTTTCCACTGGTGACCCTCAGGAGTCGCACGTCATCATAGTTGGCTGACATACCTCTGTATTCGTTTATAGCCCTGGTTAGGGCATGATCTTACATAGATCAGACTACAATATCCACTTCATTATCCTTACCCTTCCCCCCACGGCACTGCTTATTTTTTATGGCATAGTTTTACTACATTAGATCTGGAATCATCTGGTACAACTAGATCCACTTCAAGCCATTCTTAGTTTCATTATGCTACTGTATATAACATAGCTGTTATGATCACCCTGGTACAATAATTTATACTCTAGGACCTTTATGGGTCTTGTATTTGCTGATGAGGGCGGATCAATATGATGTGCTTTCAGGATCTCCTGTCAATGTCGATATGTCATGATGTTTGTGCACTTACAGAATATGTCTTCCACTTTGCATTGTATGTTAAAAGATGTTTACATACATTTAAAAAATGTTTACATACATTTAAAATGTTTTCATGCTTTGAAATCAATAAAAAGATTTTGAAAAGAAAGGAGACCACAGGGTGGCAAGGTGGCATAGTGTGGAGGTGGCAGCAGAATCAGGAGCCCACAGAGTAGCAAGGTGGCATAGTGTGGAGGAGGCAGCAGCCTCAGGACACCACAGAGCTAGTCAGTGACAGAGTCGGGAGGTGGCAGCAGCATCAGGTTACCACAGAGTGGCAAGATGACATAGTGAGGAGGTGGCAGCAGCATCAGGAGACCACAGAGTGACCCGGTGACAGAGTGGGGAGGTGGGTGGCAATGCGATGTTGGTGTGGCAGCATGGATGATCTAGTCTAATGAATCAGGCATTGGTGGGTGGAAATCCTGTCTGATCCCCGCCTGATTCATCTTAACAAAGGTCAGTCTCTCCACATTTAGAGTGGATAGGCGAGTTCCAATTGGGGTAACTATGGCCCCCACCTCACTAAACACCCGCTCTGATGCCTTGTTACTGGCTGGGTAGAACAGTTTTTCCAGGGCAAACTCTGCTAGTTGCGGAAACAAATCCAGTTTTATATTTTATATATTTTCTTTTGCCACTAATACACAACAAAAAAGGCTTTAGATCATATAACTGCACCACTGAACGGAAAATAGGCCCTTATTTTTTTCTACTTGTACACGACACAAAAGGATTTAGAACATATAACTGCACTGCTGAACGGCAAATATATTTTTCTTTTGCCACTAATACACAACAAAAAGGGCTTTAGAACATATAACTGCACTGCTGAACGGCAAATATATATTTCTTTTGCCACTAATACACGACAAAAGGACTGCAATTTTCGCACTTCACCGCACATCGGCTAGTAAGCCATTTTTTCCCCACTAATACAAGCAAAAAAATGCTTTAGTACATATAACTGCACTGCTGAACGGCAAATATACAGTATTTTTCTTTTTTCCACCTATACACTCCACAAAAGCCTTTACAACAGATAACTGCACCGCTGAACGGCAAATATATTTTTCTTTTGCCACTAATACACAACAAAAAGGGCTTTAGAACATATAACTGCATTGCTGAACGGCAAATATATTTTTCTTTTGCCACTAATACACAACAAAAAGGGCTTTAGAACATATAACTGCACTGCTGAACAGCAAATAACATTTTTTTTGTGCCACTAATACATGCCAAAAAGGGCTGTAATTTTCGCACTTCACCACACAATGGCTAATAAGCCCCTTTTTCCCCACTAATACAAGCAAAAATAAAATGAAATTAGAATATATAACTGCAATGCACAAGGGCAAATAAGACATAGAAATATGTCCTTGTAATAAACCCTGTAATGACTGTATCAAACAGCACGTGTACCCTAATAAGAACAGTTTGCTGGAATTACAGAGCTGTATAATGGCAATTTGGATCCCCAGTCAGCGCAGCGAGGTATAATAGGATTGTTCCTATTACCCAGGCTGTAATCTCCCCTACTGAACCCTGTTATACATACAGCTACAACATGGTTAGCACTCCTTTTTTCTGAGATTTCTGAGTTTGGTTATCTAATCTAAGCAAACACCTTCAATTGCTTTTCAATGGCTTTTGTCTCAAGATAATGAAATGAGTTAAGAAATTTGAGTTAGCAGAGGGAGTGCTAACCCTGCTACATCTGTAAATGCTGTGGAATGATTCCTCCCTATCCTTTCCCTACATCTTGAATAATCTTTCCCTGAACTTGTAAATCTTTTTTTTAGCACAATGAAGTCTTTCCTAACACTGTCCCTAGCACCTGCTGACGTCTCTCCCTGCACTAAGTACACTGGGAAATCGCATAATCCAAGGTGAATGAGGTTATTTATAGGGCTGTGACATCACAGGGCTGGCTGGCTGCTGATTGGCTGCATGCATGGCATTATGGGTGATCCCACCTTCCCAGAGTTCCTTGCTCCATGTCCTCATACGTGCAGCAGCCATTTTAGGAAAAAAAACTTCCATCATGCCCAGACAGCCTAGAGCTACCAGCCATGCTAGGAGCTGTTGTTTTGCAACAGCTGGAGGGCTACAGGTTAGATATCCCTGGTATAAAGCTTATTGATTGCAATACGTCTTTGAAGGTACATAGACTATTGGTTGCAGTCTTTATTTGAGGGTACACAGTGAGCTAACAGGGAAATCATACATAGAATATGGTGGAGCACCTTAGGGTGGCACTCTGTCAATCTTTGGTAATAACAGCAGTAATTATCCACTGCCTTACTCAGCCCACAGTATAGGCACTCTCCAGAATTTTCAAGTAATTTTAAATCATGTTTATTTGTGGTCAGGTAATGTGACAAACACCTGTAAGGGTTAAATGAGAACTTTCACAGTTTTTGCCCTCCCCATTAGAGGGTGGAGCTGTTTTTTTTCCGTTTTAAATTACATCAGATGTGGTCTAATTTATTTATGATTAAGAAAATTTTTGTTTGAAACGCGTCAACTGCTGGTCGAGGGTCTGTATCTGTGAGTTATTGCTATGTAAAGAAATAAAGCGCATTTGAAGATTTAAAGTGCTGGATTTACTCTTTTGGATTTTCAATGAATGGACTCACTTGGCCCTATCTGTGCAGTGGAGTTCTTATGCGAAGGTCAATTCTTATTTATGTATACTAAGTTAACCGTCCTCTATCCTCATTGCATCGATTTATCACTATATATGTGCTGACAAATAACAACATAATACCACATGTTGGTACTATAACCTCCACCATCCAGTCACCTCAATGGCAGTTAGCCAGCTGACTGACAGAAAGATGAAAGCGGATCAAGTGTTTTCCACACAAAATCAACACGTATATGAATGAATTAGAAAAATTACTTATACAAGAAATGGAATTATGGTGGGATCATACAACATTGAAAAATCTATGATACCTCGTGCATTAAGAATTAAGAAAATACTGACTATTGTCTTCTCACAGACTTTTGTGACTAAATGGAATGATATTCTTACTAAATATCTGTAAAGAATAAATCAAGGCAACTGGACGTACTGTAGATTTCTTGAAAACGTTTCACTCGTTCTTCCAACGAGCTTTCTCAATTCTGAGTGATTGTACAAAAATTTTTGGGAATAAATATGTAACTGAATCCACATCTGGTAATTAGACCCAGCATTGGGTCAAAGGTGTTGATGCCATTATCCTAATTGGAGTCAGTAGGTGATAAAGACTTCCCAGAAAAAGGTGTCAAGACAGCATTATACGTGGCAGACAATAGATGTCTAACCCCCCATCTCTATTCAAGCTTTGCTTCTCCATTTTACGTAGATGGCCTCCTTCATGCCTCGTTTGTACCAATCGGCCTCCGTATCCAAAACACGTACTTGACTGTCTTCAAAGGCTGTCCTATGGGATCGCCAGTCTCGCCTATTGTAGCGAACCTGTATATGGAGGAAGTAGAAAGGAAAGCCCTGACCACTTTCAAGGGAATTACACCGAGTCATTGGTTCAGATATGTGGATGACACTTGGGTTAAAATTCATAAACAAGAATTACAGGCTTTCACCGACCACATCAACTCAGTGGATCATAACATCAATTTCACGCGGGAAGATATGCAGAACAACAAACTGGCGTTTCTGGACTGTCTTATAACAGTGGAAGAGGGAAGGAAGCTGGGAATAGAGGTCTATCGAAAACCAACACACACAGACCAGTACCTGCTGTTTGATTCCCACCATCCTCTAGACCACAAACTGGGAGTCATCCAGACTCTACACCACTGGGCAGAGAAAATCCCCACTAGCACAGAGGCCAAGGCGAAGGAACTCAAACACCTCAGAGGGGCACTTAAAACTTGTGGGTATCCAGTTTGGGCCTTTGTCAAAACAGAAGGAAGGAGAAGAAAGACCACCAAGACTACCAGTAAGGGCGAGAAGCATGACAGACGCAAGAATATGGTTATCCCATATATAGCTGGGGTGTCTGAGAAACTCAAAAGGATTTTTAATAAACATCACATTCCTGTTTGCTTTAAACCCAGCAACACACTGAGGCAACAACTGTTTCACCCCAAAGACACAACGCCTAAACACAAGATGGACAACATTGTGTACGCAGTCCAGTGCAATGAGGAATGCTCAGAATTGTATATCGGCGAAACAAAACAACAACTACATCAGCGTATGGCCCAGCATAGAAGAGCCAAAACCTCTGGTCAAGATTCAGCCGTGTACTTACATCTAAAAGGAACAGGTCACACCTTTGAAGACAGTCAAGTATGTGTTTTGGATAAGGAGGCCGATTGGTACAAACGAGGCGTGAAGTAGGCCATCTACATAAAAATGGAGAAGCCAAGCTTGAATAAAGGTGGGGGGGTTAGACATCTATTGTCTGCCACGTATAATGCTGTCTTGACACCTTTTTCTGGGAAGTCTTTATAACCTACTGACTCCAACTAGGATAATGGAATCAACACCTTTGACCCAATGCTGGGTCTAATTACCAGATGTGGATTCAGTTACATATTTATTCCCAGAATTTTTTGTACAATCACTCAGAATTGAGAAACCTCGTTGGAAGAACGAGTGAAACGTTTTCAAGAAATCTACAGTACATCCAGTTGCCTTGATTTATTCTTTACAGATATATACCATGACCTTGATAAATGAGAACCTTCACAGACATTCTTTCTAAATGCTCTTCTGAATTAATGACCCTCATTGTACAAAATGAAAAGGATAAAATGTGTTCATTACAACTGGACATTGAAAATTGCAAAAGTGCTCTTAAAAAATCTAAGGCTAACTAGGGACCCTTTGACAGATTATCGTGAGGAATGTTTTAGATTATTAATGTCGGGAAGAGATTTAGGCCTGATTTCTCATAACGAATTTACGTTTTTAAATGTGGAAGCACCTGTTGCTCCAATCATACATGCATTACCAAAAGTTCACAAAAACATAACACCTTCCCTTCTCCGCCCAATTGTCTTGGGCATAGGTTCTTCCCCAGAAAAACTGGGTGAATGGCTTGATTTGTTTCTGCAGCCGCTAGTTAACCCCCTCCTTTATTGATAGATTATATAGTAGATGTCACACAATTTTTACTGACACATAACTATTATAGCTTTGATGGCAAATATTATGTTCAGAAACAAGGAGTCTCTATGGGTGCTAAATTCTCTCCGTCCCTTGCAAACCTTGTCATGTTGTACTGGGAAGAATTTAAAAAATATATATAATGAAAGTAATCCCTTTGTACAGTAGGCTGGTGCGGCAGGATACATTGATAATATACTCCTCATATGGCAGGGAGATGTGTCTGCCGTGCCAGCCTTCATCTCCTATCTCAATGAATATAAATATAATTTGAGATTTACATATACTTCAGATCCACACACAGTACATTTCTTAGATCTGACAATGACAGGCATTCCATATAAATACATCGAAACGGCAACATATTGCAAGGAAACCGCCGGTAATACACTCTTGAGTGCCAATAGTCACCACCCTATAGACACTATAAAGGCTATCCCTGTTGGGGAAATGATCAGAGCTCGCAGGAATTGCAGCTCTTTATAGAAAGGGGGGAGAAAAAGAATACCAAAACAGGAGCCGCACATCTAAAATATATTAAATTTATTTAGGAAAACAAACATCCTGGCTCACCACAAAATCATGAACATAACCCCACATCAATGAATATATAACATTCTAAAGTGCATGTAGTCCATCAACAATGAATACAAAATCCAAATACTTATCATAGAGATAGCATGGTGGGGGTATGTGTGGTGGTCAGGAAAAGAGCCCAACGCGTATCGCCAGGCTTGCTGGCTTCCTCAGGAGTGCCTGATCCTCAATGGCCCAAGATCAGATATATATATACACATAGTAATCAAATAGTAATGGTATTTACCTGTGTCTTAGGTCCCCATGTGGAGAATGGGGGCAGCAACCACCCCGCTGACATGGAGGAGGAGAGAGAGGAGGAAATGCACGGCGCCTCGGGCATTAAAACGCACATGGCTGTGTCTACTAGGTGGTGCCAAAGGCGGACGGCAGACGGAAGTGCCGTCTGCCCATGCGTGCAGCCGAGCTGGCGTGTGCTGCGTTTCAATCGGCGGAAGCCGCAAGTCACGCAGGCTCAGGAGGCATCTGGTGCGTGTCAAATGCCGGAGGTGACGTAACGGAAGTCGAGCGCGAAATGCGCATATGAAAAGAAGAGAAGGAGTACACAAACAGAGAATAAGAATAGATTGGTATATACAGGCAATAATTAGCAGTTTAGATCCCGACATACAGCCCAATACCCATATAAGTACAGGATCCAAAATATTCAATCAAAGAAAAAAAGAAAAAAAAAAAACATATGAATATATAAAGCAGAAGTAGTGCCATGAATCCATCAACAAGAATGCCTGGGGGTCATAATGATCCCAGTGATCAGAGCCTGAGTGAGGGTGATTTTTTATCAGAGGCCAGCGACGACGGAGGTCGAGGAGGGGATTACGCAAATCCAAGAAAAAGAGGACCACAACACCGCAGGAGCAACAACTATCCACTCTTCCAGAAGAGACGGCTACAACAATATTAAATGGTATGGATGTCAATGCCCTCCAGGTTATAAATCTATCTACATATAATCTGACCCCCCATGAGAAATTGATACTGGAAAAGGGACTTTCCTTTTCCCCCATGCAAATTTTGGATAAATTTGAATTTGTTAAAGACACATATTTGTTTTGCAGACAATTTTGCTTTAAACTTTTATACAATCAACCATCCATATTACAAACCCTGGCCGAGGATCAACGTGGGGTATTCATGGATCTCATGGACCTCCTACGGGAAATGAATCGGAAACAGGTAGGAGGTGTTTCACCTTGAACAAGCCCTCCTTACTTACTCCCTCGTTTAATTTATTTCCCAATATTCATCTCTATTTTCAAGCTGTAGTGCATGAGTTACAGAAACTCAAACCCAACTCCCTGCATGGCAGAAACCTGAGCAAATTGGAATTTGACACCATACGAAAATTACAGGCCAACAGCACCTTTGTCATCAAAGAGGCAGACAAGGGTGGAAATGTGGTCCTATGGGACATCTAGCTATACATACAGGAGGCAAATCGACAGCTCAAGAACAGAAGTTTTTATACACCCCTACCCTCTGATCCTACAGTGGTCTTTAAGAAGAAATTAGACCAGTTATTGAAGTCAGCCTGGGACATGTTTATTATTACCAAGAAGGAGCACCAATTCCTTGAGGTGAGTCAACCAATCATCCCCACACTTTACATGCTCCCAAAAAGTCCACAAGGAACTCCACAATCCCCCAGGTCGACCCATTGTGGCCGGTATTGGGGGCTTGTGTGAACAAGCTTGTACGTATGTTGATTTTTTTTCTCCAAACCATGGTCCTAGGGCTACCATATTATGTACGGGACTCTCTCCATCTGATTGAGATGTTGGAACAGGTGTCATTTACACCTGACGTACTATTGGTGACCTGTGATGTCGAGTCTTTGTATACGAACATTGCGCATAGAGACAGTATTGGGGCCACCACTTATTTTTTGGAGAAGTCAGCTTCGGGGGAGCCAGCCCACCGCGCCTTCCTGGTGAGTCTCCTGCAATTAGTTTTACATCACAATTATTTTGTCTTAGACCAAACTTTTTATAGGCAGTAATCCGAAACGGCGATGGGGGCACGTTGTGTGCCCTCCTACGCAAACCTCTTCTTGGGTTGGTGGGAGGAGACCCGCGTGTACCAGTCGCCGTCCTTCCGCAGGTGTGTGGTGGGCTAGTTCCACTATATTGATGATGTCCTGTTCTTCTGGCAGGGTTCCAGGGAGACTTGTGTTGAATTCATTGACACACTAAATGAAAATTATTTAAATATTCATTTAACGTATACCATATTGGACAATACAGTGGACTTTCTGGACCTGAGACTATGAAAGGAGAATGCATGGATTGTCACATCTCTCTTTCGAAAGAGCACGACTACCAATAATTTGCTACATTATCACAGCTTCCATCCAGCTCATATGAAGAGAGGAATACCGAAAGGCCAGTTTCTTAGATTGCGACGCAATTGTACCAATTTGACCGACTTCAGGGCAGCTTCAGCAGATCTGACATCACGGTTTCAGAAAAGGGGCTATCCTAGGAAGCTTATAGCCCATGCCTATGAGGAAGTCAAGGGCACTGATCGAATGGAATTATTTTCCCCCAAACCAAAAATAAGAGATGGTAAGATACATCTAATCACTCGTTACAATAATCAGTGGTTAGCATTATATAAAATTCTGGAGAATCACTGTTTTTTGCTGACATCAGATCACAGGTTGACGCTCTATGTGGACGATAAGCCAAAAATCATTGCCCGTAAGGCACCCTCACTCAAAGACCAACTTGTACGGAGCCATTTTCAGCGTCCTACACGGGGACTGAACAGGGGCATTAAATTGAAGGGTACACACCCGTGCGGGCAATGTAATGTTTGCCCATTTATGTTGGGCAAGGACAACTTCACAAATGGTAAGGAGTGTGCATGCCTGAATCACTACATTAATTGTCGCACTAGGAACATCATATATGGGATTATTTGTCCATGCAGGAAACTGTATGTGGGGCAAACCTCACAAGAACTGCGGAAACGGATCCAACAACACCTGTCCAACATCACCCCGGCTGCCCAGGATAGGGCTGACGAGGAGAAATCTCTTACCTCCGTGGCCACACATTTCTTGGACCATCATGGTGGCAAGTACAACGGTTTACAGGTGGTGGGCTTGGAGAAAGTCTACCATAATATCGGGGGCACACAAATACTAATTATTGCCTGTATATACCAATCTATTCTTATTCTCTGTTTGTGTACTCCTTCTCTTCTTCTTTTCATTTTTCGCAGCCGAGCGCTCGCCCACAGTATCCCACGCATATGCGCATTTCGCGCTCGACTTCCGTTACGTCACCTCCGGCATTTGACATGCACCAGATGCCTTCTGAGCCTGCGTGACTTGCGGCTTCCGCCGATTGGAACGCCGGCTCGGCTGCACGCATGGGCAGACGGCACTTCCGTCCGCCGTCCGCCTTTGGCATCATCTAGTAGACACAGCCATGTGCGTTTTAAGGCCCGAGGCGCCGTCCATTCCCTCCTCCTCCTCCTCCTCCATGTCAGCGGGGTGGTTGCCGCCCCCATTCTCCACATGGGGACCTGAGATGCAGGTAAAGACCATTACTATTTGATTACAATGTGTATATATATATGATCTTGTGCCATTGAGGATCAGGCACTCCTGAGGAAGCCAGCAAGCCTGGCGATACGCGTTGGGCTCTTTTCCTGACCACCACACATACCCCCACCATGCTATCTCTATGATAAGTATTTGGATTTTGTATTCATTGTTGATGGACTACATGCACTTTAGAATGTTATATATTCATTGATGTGGGGTTATGTTCATGATTTTGTGGTGAGCCAGGGTGGCATGTGCAGATATATGGTTCACATGGCCCTGATTTGTTGTATACAACGATTTTAACTTTTTTCTTGTCATGTCTGTTTTCCTAAATACATTTGATATATTTTAGATGTGCTGCTCCTGTTTCGGTATTTTTTTTCTACCCCCTTTCTATATTGTGCATTATATACCGCGAGCCGGCACTCTCACTTTATCTGCATGTGCCCCCGTCTTTTGAATTGCACGGAATTGCAGCTCTTGACATTTCATTCAAACGAGAATGCCAGAAGATAAGAACATGCCTTAGAGCAAGGGGCTATACAGATTGGATGCTAGACAGAGCATTTAAAATAGCAAACCAAAGGAATAGGAAATCACTGCTATTTAAAAATATATTAACTAATAAAAAATACAAATAAAAATGAACCATTGCCCACATTAGTATTAACATATAGCAGACAGTTTTTCTTATAAAAAATATGATCCAAAATTATCTTCCCATTTTATATGAGGATGATATTCTCCACGAATCCTTGAATGCTTGATGCAGAATTGTATCCAGAAGAGCGTGCACAATAGGCAACAATCTTTCTCCTTCATTATTCATATGGAACAAAAAGAAAACAATACCTACTTAACATATAATGTCTTCACTGTGTGGAAGCTATCCATGTACCGCTTGAAACCGAACCCGAGTTCAGGAAATGGTTTTTACAGTACAAATTAATTTATGAAGTTATTGTGCGAGACTTCGCGTAGCAATTACTTCGGCTTATCTGAGTAAATACATTCTAATACTGGTGGGCAGGCACTCCAATTATGGGTCCATGAGAATGAGTGGGAATATTTTATTCAGTTTAAAAATACAATTTAAAAATACATATAGCATTCATAACAATAATATTAATAATATCAATGGTAGTAAAATAAAATACAATAAAATAAATAGCAATAACAATACTATAGCAGCAGTTGATGTCAATAGAAATATATATAAAAACAATATGTTATAACAGAATATAGTCCTGAAATAGTAGCAAAAGCACCTCAATAGTCGGCAGGTTCTTAGTTTAACAATAATTCATCCTCAAATACAATGTCAATGTCTCAATAGATTGTATCAATATTCCACAGCAGCAAAGTAAAAGTGTGATGTGTAAATAACAATGTTGCAGCAATGTTAATGCTGTTAATTAAAATAACAGCAACAACGTTGTTGATAGCAATAGCTGTAGACGATGCTGGCTTGATATTTCCAAATATGGTATCAATAGGACTTCACTTCTCATATGGTGTAAATGATCGCACCTTTAAATATAGTCACACTTTTTAGTGTCAGCGATTACATGCAATAAGAAATGGATGTCTTTACTCACGGTTCAGCTGTCTCTTGGTGCGACGTCCCCCACAAATTTTGAGAACAGACTGACCTTTATCCTATTCTTTTAGGAAGCTCTGATCGCAGCTGTATTCCAAATTCGGCGCCCCTCGTGTTATGGAGGCGTCTCTGTGTACTTTAGGTTCGCCCCTCAGATATTCGGTTCGCCTTTTTATTCAGCTGTCGGTGTTCCCCTTGTGTGGGAATAGGTCAGTTTACCTTGAGTCTTTATTTATTTTGGAGCGCTCCAGCACTGTAGTTTTCTGTATTAGTATGCTTGTTTACCCAAACACGTTTCGGAGCGTAAGCTCGCTCCTTCCTCAGTGGTCAAGCATACTTCACATCATGCAGTCTTTTTATTATGTCCAGGTCAATCAAAAAAGCCGGAGTCAGATCCGGAATAGTCTGTGGAATTTTTTGTTGTTCGTGACCTCCAAGTTCTTTATATAGAGATTTCAAATCGTTCCAAGAATTTAAATTACGTTATCCTTATGTCTTAGGGAAGAGTGAAAATTTTGAGTCCTGCATTTAGACCATTGGGTTGAATAGTGTCGAACTCGAAAAGTACACAGAGACGCCTCCATAACACGAGGGATGCCGAATTTGGAATACATCTGCGATCGGAGCTTCGTAATAGAATAGGATAAAGGTCAGTCTGTTCTCAGAATTTGTGGGGGACGTCGCACCAAGAGACGCTGACACTAAAAAGTGTGACTATATTTAAAGGTGCGATCATTTGCACCATATGACAAGCGAAGTCTGATTGATACCATATTTGGAAATATCAAGCCAGCATCGTCTACAGCTATTGCTGTCAACAACGTTGTTGCTGTTATTTTAAATAACAGCATTAACATTGCTGCAACATTGTTATTTACACATCGCACTTTTACTTTGCTGCTGTGGAATATTGATACAATCTAT